>NW_010544544.1:1226-15204 GCF_000687285.1 Phaethon lepturus
CCCCACCGCACACCCCCAGGCTGGTGTATTCACGGCTGCATTTTCCCCAACACTTCTTATCCCCCCCAGATCCAGCCACCCCCTACTTCCATTCCTGCCTGCCCAGATGCATTTCCAGCAACGCTGACTCCTTCAAAGATAAATGCAAAAATAATTTCGTATGAGCTTGCTTCAGTCTGCCTTTGCCTGCATTACTGCAAGTCCCCCAGCTGCCGCCCCTGGTCCTCTGGGAATTTTGCCTGTGCAGGGACAGCACCGTGCCGGCATCCGCAAAGTGCCCAGGTTGTGTCAGTGGCGATGCCCTGGTGTGAAGATGGGAGCGGGGCTGCCACCCAAGGCTGGCAGCGGTGGCAGCACTGGCCTCGTCCCACTGGGAGAGTGGACATTGGACCTGGGTCACCACCAGGGTAATGGTGGCCAGGCTGGTTTTAAAGAAAACTTAGAGGGAGCAAGGCCTGCTGTTGCGCAGGGGCTGGGGAGCTGCGGCAGGCAGGCTTGGCACCGGGCGCCGCTGGAAAGGAGAGAGCCAGAAAGAAGCAGGAAGGACAGGACAGAGCATCACAGGTGGACAGGCAGGGATGAAACCAGGTCTAAAGCTCAGCTGGAGCTAAAAATACAAAAGGGCAGGCAGGAGGAGGGAGTTAACACATAACCTAGTAGCAAAGGGCAGGTCAGAGAAACGTGGGTGCACTGATGGGAGAATTTGGTGCTTTTTGCCTCTATCCATAAAGTCTGCTCCCAGTCCCAGGGCTACCAGCACCGCCTAGAAGGCTCAGGGCTGGCAGAGGTGGGGACAAGAGCCTGGGGTCCTGCTCAAAGGTCCCCCAGCCCAGACCCTGTCCCCATCCGGTGCATCTCAGGGATTGCCCTTGTTCAAACCCGATGGATTCGCTCCGTGCAACCCAGTGCCTCGGCTCATGTGCTCTTGACTCTGGCCCTTCGTTAACCATGGCTAATTATTACCAACTGTTCTAGTAAGTCACAAGGGACATAGCAAGGCTTGGCCCTGGAGGTAGATGACTCGACAGTCAAGAGCAAGTGGCCTGGACAAAGTCAGAAATTTGCCATTTGGAGACATTTATGGCCCAATTATGCAAACACCGGTGAGCAGCAGCTTTGGAGCACTTCCCCAGAGGGATGCAGGAGCTGGTTTCCTCACATTTCTCTCAGCTCTCTGCTTCCATGGTATATGGTTTTCTACTGTTGGGGTGTGGTTTTTTTTCAAAGGGGTGAAAATGAGATGCACAGTTCTTCAGCTGCTCTAGTTGTTTTGTGCTACAATGCATTTTGGCCCATGCCCCAAAATTAAGTGGTGCTTAATTTAGAAGTAAAAAGTGTGAAAACCTTTTAGGATGATAGTTGCCAAATAAAGATTAGGAAAAAAACACAAAAGAGGTTAGAACGAAAACCAGCAAGTATCATTTTTAGCCTGGGCTTTTTATTCTAGTGATTACTTCTTGGAAACAAAACCCAAGCCATCCACATGGCCTAGAGAGAGCAAGAGAGAAATAAGCACATTTTGCACCAGCTGGCTGTTGGCTATGGGTTGGTAGAGAAAAGTCTTGTGGTCCTTGCCATGATGAACAGTCCAGCTGGCAGTAAGAGATCTCAAAAAAAATCTCCTGGAAGATTTATATATCCCAATTTGTTCTGCACAGGTCAGAGGTGCATTTAAGAAAGTGCCAAAAATCTGCTCATAGGAAGTTTCCCTGAAATGCAAAGTCTGGACCTAGGACGGCATTGCTGTGTCAGCCCCGCTGGAGAACGTGGGGCCATATGGCTGCCTGCGGAGGCAAGGCCATGGCGTAATGAAAAATGCGGCAGCAGATGTCTCGGGAGGCTGACGCACAGCCCCTTCCCCATGAGGGGGGAAAGCGGCGAGAGCATGCCTCGGCCAAACCGCCTCTCGCCAGGTCCCCTGCAGAAACAGGGTCAGGCAAAGCGTCTGCCTGCACCAATGCTGCCTGGGCAGTGCTGTGGATGCTCCCCCACGGTCTTTGCTCAGAGTTTTAGGTGTCACAGCAAGCAAAGTCAGGAGGTGAATGGGGACATGACCGCAGGGAAGATGCTTGGACACGGGGACTCTGGCGCCCACGAGACAGCAGTGCGGTGGCAGCTCTCAGCTGCGGGACCAGAGCTGCTCAGGGCTGCGCTCAGCATCAGCCCATGGCAACTGCAGCACCGAGTGATGGGCTCTGACTTTCCACCTCATGCACAAGCCCATGCTGTGGGCAGGGAAGGGCTCAGGGATGCAGCTGAGCAGTGAAACTGAGCTGATGTGCCCCATCTTTGAGCCAATCTGGCAGGATGCAGCCCGTTGGGGAAACACACCCTTTAGTCCCCTCCTGCTCCTCCCAAAAGCAGGAAGGTTGCAGGGACGAGCCATGGGCTGAGGTGGCAGGTTAGGACCTCGCATATGGTGCCAATATGTGGCTGACCTTGGCTCGCTCCCCTCGGTGCTGCTGGGCCCCAGCCCAGCTCTCACTGCAGAGATGTCTGCGCATGGCAGAGCCATCAGTGAACCCCAGACCGTTCATGAGATAAGCCAAACACGCAGTTCAAAGGCCATCCCCTCTCTGCTGGGCGTGAGGCAACCTGTGAGGCTCTGGGCTATGCCCTGGAGGAGTACAGAGCTGAGAAACATCTTTGAGAAATCGGTGACAACACAAACTGCTGCCTTCCTCTTTCTTGCCAGCTCTGGACCAGGCAGAGCAGATGTGCACTAATCCTGCCCCGTTCCTAGCAGCATGAACAGTCCCTGAGGTCTGCTGAAACATGGGAGCCTCAAAACCACATGGCCCAGGCTCTGTCCAACACGCACACAGCTGGGGAGAGTGAACACAGTCTCCAAGTGTGGGTGGGTGCCAGCCCCTTGTCCGTCTGTGTGGTCCCACCTGACACTGCACGGCTGCTGCAGGAGGGACCGAAGGAGCCTTGCGATGTCCTCAGGACTCAGCAAGTGTCTTTCCAGCATTTACCACCCTGAGGGCTGGGTCAGGCCAAGGTGGGAAAGCCCTGCAGCACCCAGGGTCCTGCTGCGCAGTCTGGCAGAGAAGCCCAAACTACCACAGCCCGCTGGCGTGGGAACCAGGGGCTGCTGCACCCCCAAGGAGCTGTTTGCCTGCAGGGCCCTGCCCCACACCTGGCGATCAGGGCTGCCTGGTGCTTTTTGCACAACAAAGCCATGGGCTGCTCCTTTATCTTGTTCTCCCTCCCCTATTATCAATAGTTTTTCTGGTCTGACTGGATTTCCCTGCTGCCACATCCCCAATACAGAGAAAAGGTCCACACAGAAGAGGTGAGGAGGGTGAGCCACCCCACCCCTGCGCACTGAGGGCCTGCCCCAAACCTTTCTCCACTTGGGGAACATAAATAGCATCTGGTAAGTCACCAGCATAGAGGTTTTTGTGCTGACCTGGAGCCAGCACACGCCTCTGCTACACTCCCATGGCACTTGGTCAACCACAGCTGCTTGAGAGTGACACATCCAGAAGAAGCACCTGCTCCGTGCTGGGAAGCCAGGCACTGGTGTCCAGCTCTGCCTGCTCTGTGTCTCAGTTTCTTGCCTGGGAACAAGAGAGACAGGAATGAAAATCTGGATGTGCCACCGTAGCACCAGGCTGCCTTGGAGCTGTGTGTGGCAGAGGGCAGCCCTCTGGCACCTGGTGGGTTTGGCCTTGGCTGCCAGTGCTAGCAGACACCCAGAGCCCATCTCATCCCCACTCCTGGTCAGCCTAACCCTACTCTCCAGAGCCTTTCAAGCTGACCTGCGCTGACCAGGAGTGGGGACGAGATGGGCTCTGCACTGCCCACATGTCCCCAAGGTGCATCCTTATCCCCCAGCCCAGCAAGTCCCCATTTGCTTCCTCCTGCTTTGGCCCCAGCCAAGGAGCTACGTGCCTGCAAACACACAGCGGGACACGGTCCGTGCTTCTGCTAGGCAGGCGAGCGGTCACACCACAAAAAGGGAAAAGGTAGAAACCAAACAAAAGATTCGAAGTCCTACCAGGAAGGTGGCATTGCGAGAGCTCCTGGGTAACAAGTGGATTTGTTTCCTGCAACCTGGCAGGGAATATTTAGAAGCTCTTAAGTCCTGGGGAATCCAGGGAGGAGTCAGGCACAGCTGTACTAACGGCTTATGGTACTCACCAACAGCTTTGCAAAGAGCAGGGCTGACTCTACAGCAGGTTCCAGGCACACTGAAGCACAGTTGTATATTTCTTCCTCAAATCAGACAGCTCTGCTTAAATCTGGCAGACCCTGGAGCTCCTGGCTGGCAGCAGGGAAAGACGCTCGTGCTCGCAGGTACCAAACCTCTTCTATGCATGTCCCTACATACCCCAGGGAGCTCCTGGGCCATAAACCCAACGGCAGGCAGGCATTACAAAGTGAGGGACACCGGGGAACAAAAGTCTGGTGCTGCATGGGCAGCTGCAGGGCTGTGCACAGCACGGTCTGTGCCAAACCTGGATGTGCCAGAGACAACAGAATGCTGACATGTCCCTGAACAGGAGCTGCCACCTGGTGGCACTGGGACAATGCTGCTGGCCTGCCAGCCACAAGGACAGGGACATTTGGGGTGGCCCTGCACCATGGCACCAACTGCTGAGCCATGCTGGGGAGGCTGGGACTACTCCAGCACAACCCAGCAACACTGCTTTTGCCCTGGGACACACACCTATCTTGGGGACTCACCCAAGCCCTGAATTCCAGCGCTCACCAAGGGTGCTCCAGCTGTAGCTGCCCTCCACAGATTTTGTTACACTAGTTTGTGCCAGGCTAGGTGTTGGCTGGGAAATGACACCTTGCAAAACCCCTCGACTCTCTGTGGTCACTCCAGACCTGATGCCACAAAGGCAGGTGGCTCTGGTGAGACACAGCTGGACTTGTGCTCCAGGGGATGTGTCCCTGTGTGTTCCTTGGCCAGCCCACAGTGGGCCAGGATATCTTGCTGCAAGGGGTACAGGAGCAAAATGAGGTGGTGAAGGGGACTGTCTGGTCAGAGCCACTTTTCTTGAGCCAGAGAAGACATAGTTTAGAGCTTACTGGGAAACTCCAGACCACAGCAAAGGCTTTTCTCCAGCCAAAGTTGTCCCTGATAACATCAAACTATGTCAGCTGTGCTGAGAGGACAGCCTGGAGGGAACAGGGTCTGCTGGTGAGGAAAAGCCTCCTGGGAAGTTTCCTTCCCTTGATTTCAGGAAGCCTGAGCCACACAGAGGAGTTGGGGGAAAGCATGGGCTGGGGCCTGCCAGCCCATCCCCAAAGCCTCTTTGCCTACCATGATTCCCTTGCTTGGCAGGACTCAGCCCCATCCCGCTTCCCAGTGGAGAGGGAAACAAAAGATAAGGAGGGGGAAGGGAAGGGTCTAAGAGAAACTTCTTCCAACTTCTAGGGAAGAGAAAAGCCCTATTCAGGCAGGAAGAATACCCATGTGGAGCTGGTCACTAAGCAACCCGCAGGAATTTGGTACAGCCCCGACACATGGGCAACGAATAAAGCTGCCTCGCTGCCCACCGAGAGCCCAGCCAGACGAGTGCCAGGCAGGGAGAGCCTGCAAGGCCCAGGGACATCAGCCATGCACAGCCACCACAAGGGGCTGAGACACCCAGTGGTGTCCTGAGCTCCTGGGTGCAGGAGTTTGTCCTCTCAGCCCTGGAGGGTGACTAGCCACCATCAGGCTCCCCCTTCACAAGGAAGCCATTCACTGCTCAGGAAGAACTTCTGGTCTGCTCCACAGCCTGTGGCTCCTCATGGGTCTGGTGTTCACATACATGGTCTAGGGCTACATATATCATTCTCAACAGAGAAACAGTGCATTTTGGATAACACCCTGCTCCCACGGACACTGTGGGGCTTGTATAGGCAAAGCAGCGCAAACACAGGCTACACCCTCTCCCAAGTAAGCTGAATTCTTCATTCAGATTATTAATGTGGGGGGTTGTCCTTTGCAAACAAGCTTAGGGAGACATGAGAAACTGATTGGCCTCTCTGCAGCACAAGGAAAAAAGGGACAAAGGAAATCAGGCCTGACAAACCCTGCTGACAATCTGCACTGAAATGCCTCCCTCAGAGCCCAGGGGGTCCCTGGAGATGCTACTGCCCCCAACAGAAATGCTGCACAAAAGGAAAACTGCTTGTAGCCAGAGCACATCCACTGGGACCAGTCAGTGGGCAGCTGAGCCCCGGGTCCAGAGCCTGATGAGCCTGGGGAGATGCACTGGATCTGCCTGCACACTGGAAGTGGCTTTTCATCTGCACAGTGTCATGGGGGAAAACAACATCCATCCCTTCATGCATTTGCCACCAGCATCTGATATAGTCAGAGAGCAGTTGCTGGGACAAGAACAAACTTGCCAGGTGTTTACCCACTTCCTCAGGGAGGTGTTTGGCCAGCTCTGATCTCCATCCTACAATAGCAATAGCAAGGTCAACAAGCAGGGGATGCTCAGGTATGTCCACACAAGCTGCAGAGCACCTACAGATGGAGGTGCTCATTAACACTCAGTCCTGCCCTTTCCTGGCTTCATCATCCACTACCTCAGCCTTTAAGCAACTGCTTTGGACGCACACTAAATAACCACACCCCACAAGGCTGCAGTGAAAAATGAGCTTGGCCAAAGTAGTGCCGTTTATTTTGCTCACAAAACCCCTTTCAGAAGGCCAATACACTGCAGGCTTGCTGGCTGCAACCAAGCCCCTCTCAACACGATGGTGGACAGGCACTCCAGCCAACAGCAAGGCTGGTCAGCATCCATCCCTGGACTTGGAGAGCTCCTACCTCCCCTGGGAAAAGGGCAAACACAGCCCTCCTGGCACAGCTGGGAGCCAAGCGTGCCAAAGCCCAGATAAGCAGGGACTTGGCACACCAGGACCACGACACAACATTCACGTGTCCTGCAGCCAGGAGAGCACCATAGCAAGAGGCACCAAGTCCAGCATGCCTGCTGCACCACAGAGAACATTTACCTGCCCTTGAGCTGACAGTGGTGCTCTTTCAGAGGTGTCATGATGAGGACACAATGGGAAGCAGAAGTGACAAACATCCTCTCAAATTAGTCACCTGGAAGTGTCCAGTCCATCCTTTTTATCTGCAGGGAGCAGCACCTCCAGGAATTAAGTCAACCTGAGACAGGATCTGTGTCCACCTCGATCCACTGGCTGCAGAAGGAGCTTGCTTAGACTAATGGAGAGGATCCACCCAGAACAGAAGTAGCTCCAGCCTGAGGGGCATCTCCTTCCAAAGGGAGAAAACCTGGATCAAGATGCAGGATGCTGGACCACATGCTATCTAGATCCATCCTGGATTCTTCTCTCCCAATACCAGTGCCTACAACCATCAGCAACAGTCTTGCAGCATAGACAGATGGGACCTCTTCATTGGCATGCTGCATTTTCTTGCTGTTGTTCTCTTGGTCTGTAGCATTTGCACATTTGCAGAAATGTGAGAAAAATAGAGGTGCTGAAGAATGGAAATATCTTTGTGGGAATGAAATGTGCCTGGAAGTCTAGAGCTAACCTTGACTCCGGTGGTCCTCTTCCGTTCCCAGTGAGGTGGTGGTGAGATTTCCCAGGCAATGGCCCTTGCCACACAATCAGGATCTCTGGTAAAGCTTCATGATATTCTCATCATGAAGCTTTTTCCACACCTGCTTCTCCAGGTTGAAGTCATGGTTAGTGTAGAAAATCAGACGTTTCCAGTCCTTGTCATAGTAGTGATCCGAGTACTTCTTGTGACCCTCCGTGATGTAGCCGTAGGCACTCACCTGGGACAGACAGAGGGCTCACTGGGGAGAGGTACCAAGGTCAGAAGGAACCAAATGAAACACAGGGCACAGTTCCCAAATGGGGAGGGAGCACAGGACAGGGATGCCAGCCAGGGCTCCTCTGAGTGACCCTGCATGGCGGTCCAGAAGGACCAGACTGTGAACATTGGCTCCAGAGAGCCTTCTCTCCTCTCACTGCCTCCCTGGGAGTCAGAATGGTTCTCAGGCCACAGCAAGCTTCACAACCACTATGTGAAGTATTTTGGGGCTGGTTCTCTTGTCCTCAATCTGCTCTCTCACAGCTGACAAGGACCCATACACCCTCAAGGCAGTCGTTAGGCAGGGTTGGAGCCACCCCTGCTCTGCCCTGTTATCCTATCCACCTTCCAGACAGTGTGTGTGCAAGAATCATCATGCCCTTACCTGGTCACAGAGATGGAGGGCAGTCAGCAGCAGGAAGGCACCTGTTGTGGGCCTGTAAATCCTCCAGTAGGGCTTTTCCAGAGTTTTAGATTTTAAAAACCTGCAGCAGGAGAGAAGAAAGCACAGAGCAGTTGCTGGGTGTGGTGGTTCAAGCTGGGCACAACACTTGTGGCATCTTCCTTCCTCGCAGCAGTTTGTGGCCATACAAGGCATTTCAGATAAGTCATGAGTATGCCCACACATCTGGGTACCGCTGTGTGCTCAGTAAAGCACGTGGCCAGCCCAGAATCCTCCATCACTTGCACTGCAACCTAAGCCCAGCTCTGCCCCAGCTTTATGGAAGTGGTAGGTCTTGAGGCAGTGAGGATAAAGAGGGGGTGCATTAAAGGATCGAGTAAGTTAAAGCCTGCTCTTAAATCTGTCCTTCACCTTGCAGTGCAGAAGTGGCTTTGAAGCTCCCTGCTATATCCTGCAGGGATACATACATCCACATTTCAGAGTGAAACGAGACATAGGAAAGGTGCAGAGGAGGGTCACAAAACCTGCTAGGAGCTGCAGTGTTTTATGCCAGCAGTTGTTAGGAAGGTAGGAGTCCACACCAGGAAAAAAATAGCATTTGAGCCTTCTTGGCCTTGGAAAGGACCCAAGACAGAGGGGAGACAGCAGAATGTGTAAGCCATCTGGCACTGCGTTTGCCTTCTCCCAGAGAAGGCATAACTCGGCTCTCAAGGAGACCAAAGGGTAAACACAGCCAAAGCAGGGCACAACAGGAGCTCCTCTTCCTACATCTCTTGGTCACATGTGGTTCACGATTGGCAGACCTTGCAGTGACAGTGTCCAGAAGACTTGTGAAAAGAATTAGAGAGGCAAAGAAGTGCAGCCAGGTCAGGCAAATGGGATACTGAAGAAGTATAAGTTTGTGCCCTCAAACATGATAATAGTTTTATTATCATGTTTGAGGGCACAAACAACCTCCCAAGTCAAGAGTGGATCTCAGCAGAGAAGGGCTGTTACAGAGCTAAGCAACAGGGAACACGAAAGGTTGGTCCTGAACTAGATAAACTATTCTGGCACTTTAGCAACACTCCTCCTGCATCTAAAGCTGACACTCAGGACCTCTTTTGGATGCAGAAAGCCAAACTGTCTGACAGCTGTTGCTTCTCCAGCTCACAGATGCTGGACACATACCCACCACTAACATCCCACTGCAGCACCACAGAGAATTTTAACTGAGTGCACACTGATGAAGCTTACCTCCAATCTGCTGCTGTGGCTAAACTGCAGTTACAAGGGAGTGAGCTGGGAGGAGAGAGCCCAGAGACAGAGAGAGATTGTGCTGGCCAGAAAAAATAAGCCCATTGGAGCACATAATCCCCAGCTTACCTGTTCTTCATGTATCTGAGGAAATCAGGGTGAACCACCAGGTATTTGTCCATTGTGAAATCTTCACTGAATCTCTCCCGGGGCCTCTGCCTAAGGATAGGAATGGTGAGACTCAGGACAAGCTCCTATATTTCATCACAACTGGAAAGCATCAGCTCTGATACACTTAGTGATAAGAGAAGAACCACAAACACTATTAAGTTATTCTGCAACATTTCCCAGATGACAACAAAGCCTCCATAATCTGTGTGTACTGCAGAGGAAGAGGTCAGGGAGGAGAGTCAACAACAGGAGACGGGAATATCAAAAGCATGTGTGTGTATAGACAAGAATTGGTGAAACCAGGCCTTCATCCATGAGTAGGCCATCATGTCCAGACACTAGACCAGACAACAGTAGGTGTTCATCCCAGAGGACCACAAAGCATTCTCCAAGTTCTGGCCCCACATCACTGAAATCAACTATTTCTGGGAAGGAGGTGTATTGGTTACAGCAGTGCTGGGAGCTGGGGAGGGAATAAGATATTTCTCCAGATAAATCTGCAAGGGAAGGGAGGCTTTAATCTTTCCCTGGCCTGCACTTCAGCAGGGCTGTGGAGAGCGAGAGGGCACAGCAGAGAGCTCCAAACTGAAGGGTGTAGAGGTGGGGCCAGTTTGTTTTACCCATAGTGATTTAAGAATCCTTTCCTGATGTCCTTGTTCAGCAGAAGAGCCTTCAGCCACTCATAGTCTCTAGCTCCCTCCAGGAAGTGAATGTATCTGACATGCTAAGAAAACAAGTGAGCATTAATGAACAGCACAAGAGACACATCCTTTAAAAAACAAAAAGCAAGCAGGCATCTAGGCTGAGTTTCTTGGACACACATCTTTGGTCTGCAGCTTTTAACTATCCCACAGAAGCAGAATAGAGATAACATGTGATGTGCAGCTACTCCTACATGCCAAAGGGCTGGTGCAGGACTGACGCAGCTTGCCACTGCAAATACTCACTCCAAGCAAAGCCAAATGCAGGTTCCCTCACTAAGGGTAATTAGTACTAAAGTGTTAGCCCCTTTGACCCCCATACACAGCAAGATCAGAACTGAAGGCCACAGACTAACAGCATCCCATCAAAGCCGTGCATGCATACAGCATGGACTTGACTTACTTTTCCCCTTGGGATGTTGCTGAACCCTCTGTGTCCCAAGATCTGGAGAGAGGACACCAGGGAGTAGGCTGTGAATCCATAAAAGGAGGTTTTTGTTCCAACATCTTTTTCGTAACCTTTGATTACAGCCCCGCTCACCCTGGTCAAGGAAATCAAACAGAGGAGCCAAGTTAACAGGTGATCATTGAAAACCCTTGCATCCATGTTTATAACAGGAAAAGACAGCATTAGTTTGGAGGAAGAGAGGATTAGGCCCATTTTGAGCTATACCTCTTGATCTGCAGGAGAGACTCTGTTTTGGAGACGGCTCTTTATGGCTCATCTGAGAACCCAGTCTCTTCCTGTGTGTTTAGGAACTTCCGAGTTCCTTTTTGATTTTTCACCTCCTCCTGCTATCAGTCACTTTGGCTCTTGGGAGTCAGTGCAATACTAGAAGAGGTGAAGTCATCCAGCCACAATTATCTGCTAGCCAGAACAGGCTAGCTGTGTATCTTCTAAGAAGGAAGCTTGCCTTACCGGAAGACGTAGTCATGAGAGTCAATCTCCCTGCCCATCCCAGAGTTATTCAATATTCCTCCATTCCCCACAACAGCACAGCTGATACAAGTTGGCACGCTGCTGTTGCTGTTGGCCAGGAGTAGCTGCTGGTGGGGATTCCGGGGCAGCAGGGACATGACCTCCCTTACCACTGTGAAGCAAAACATGGTGGAGGGTTAGCATCAAGAGCCTTCAGGATCGACACAGGGAAACCACCACAGTTTCCATCATGAGATCCACCTAGCCTGATGCCTTTGACAGGGAGATGCTGCAAGCCTCCAGCTACTTGGCCTAACCCTCCTGTCAGGAGTTTGTTCCATCCTGACATGCCCTGAGGGACTCACGTGAATAATTCAGCTCCATGAAGCCGAACGGAGGTGCAAAATGCTCCAGGCGGTCCCACTCACTGTCACTGAAGTATCTCTTGTCTGTGAAGAGCATGATGTTGGGCAGGAAAAGATCTCGCAGCCAGGCAGACTTGGCAGCTTTGGCCTTCACTGATTCAGAGCAGGTCTTGAACAACAAAAAGAAAACAATAAGCGTTGATTAGCAGTGAGCTGATAAACCTGATTGGGTGCCAGTGCTTGTATGCCTGTGTGTGAGAGTATCAGAAAGAAGCATAGGAACTCCAGTAGTACATCATCCACTCCCCTCAGTGTCCCCATCACCATGAACATGAGGCATAATTTCAGCAGTACATCAATAGTTAGCTGGTGGAAAGTCAGCTACAAGGAAGCCAGGGTGATCCAGGTCTCAGACTTTCCTCTTCAGAATAACAGGTCTGTAATGGTCACCTGTTTCTCTGGCTTTGGGCCTCACTAAGTGATGTAAATTAATATTTGTAATAGGTCTAACATAAACATACCAAATAAGTCCAGCAGTCCCTGTTGGCAATGCACCCCATAAGGTTCTGGCCTGAGAGTGCACATGAACAAACACATTGAGGGAACATGTGGAATCAGATCACCATTATCACTCCTTTAAAGATAAGAAAAAGCACACGAACAACTTGTTCAACGTCATAAATGAATCACAGAGAAGTGTGTGGCTGAGAAGCAAATCCAAGCCAGATTATCTTGTATCGTCTCTAACAAAAGGGCTCTCATTGCAGCTGGCAAGAGTTAGGCTGTGCACGCAGATGGAGAAAAAAAACAACTCCACTGTGCTGGATTTTCAGCCACGTCAATTTGGGTGCTACTTCCTTAGACATCTTCCCCAAATACCTACTGCAGTAACTACTGAAAGACAAAACAGGAGACCAAGTGGACCCACGTGCCCAACTCAAATCCCCAGCCATGACCAGACTACATTGCCAAAGCCTTGCTGTGCGCTCCACAGCTGAGCTGGGCTCTCTGCTACAGGCGAGGATGACAACCCAGTCGCAGCCTGAAGAGACAGCCCTCATTCTGCCCATCACAACAGGACTGCAATGAGAGCAACATTGTGGAGGGTTTCATGTTGGCATCATTTCATTTACAGCACATTTCATGTCCAGAGACAGGGACATTCCCTTTCTGCTCAAGCTGTATTTTGTGCTGTCCAAGGCTTAGTACTTCATGTGCCTCTACAGCTAGACTGGATCAATACCAGAGGAACTAGGGAAAAGGTCTGATCATGTAGGAAATAAAGGAGGTGGGAGTGCTTCTAGTCACTCCATCTCTCTGCAGAATTAGAGATCAGGTTTGCAAATGTCTGGATCCACATCTTCACTACAGACCCTTCTGTGTACGTTGTCTCCTCTATTCCATGCTAAGGAAGGGTTTTCCCCACTGTCTCAGGTGTTCTGCACACCCAGATGCTCTGCAGCCCCAGTTACAGTGGAGGATGTTCTCAGCTTCCTGCTGCGAACTGTCGTCTCACATTTCTCTGCCAGCTCCTGCTCTGCACTTCTGAGATGGCTGCACGTCTCTGCAGCTCATCAGGTAAGAAGACAGGAGCATCTTGCAATCGAAGAGCCAGATCCTGGTGACCTAACCCCACTGTGTCTACAGGCAGTAACATTGGGTAGGTCGGGTGAGGTACTGTTCCATATGGCATATGGACTCCTAGCCATGTAATTTGCACACTCCCATTTATATTCTGGGTGCCTCAAGACCATGGGGAGCCCAGAAAGATGGATGAACATCCTTGCACCACAGACTGGATCATCTTCCAGGCCCTTCTGCTGTAACTTAGTAAGGCTGGGCCAGTGCATGAGCTCAAGCATTTAGCAGCCAAGTACCACATTTAATAGTCACAGATCTTGGATAACAGACATATCTTTGGGACCAGCTGTTCCTCTCAAGCGGCTCAATGCCACACATCCCATCAGCAAAAGAATGGCTTGCACTGCCAGAAGGGGCAATGGGGAACATCAAAATATCACAAGGGAGAGAGAACCCAAAAATAAAACATCAAAACAATAAAACTCATCCCAGGACCTTTTATCAGCACAGTTCATCTACTGCTCTCTGCATGTCTCCCAAGGGCATCCTGGGCACCCTGGGGTTGGGAAATGAGATTACATTTTTCAAGAGTAGCCCCTGCTCCACCACAAGAGGTCTGAGCAGAACAACATGGTGCCTGCAGCTCTGGCCATCCCCTGGAGCAACATCTACATTCCCCTAATGCCACAAAAATTACATATGGCAATGATGGAAGACTGAGGCATTGAGACTTTACATAGGCAAATAGCTCATCTAAGACCACAGAGCTAGAACAGGCATTCCAGTCCTCTGCTCACC
>NW_010544544.1:15235-20995 GCF_000687285.1 Phaethon lepturus
TGAGCACATGAACAGCGTGTAAAGGCCACTTACACCTTCCTCACTCTAGAGAGGGCCACCTGCCTGTCCAAGCCTCCTAGCTTGGTGCCAGGGAAAATTGCTCTGAATAAGTTTTACAAAGAGTTACCAGCATAAGATGGGCGACAGAGACAGTATTGTACACCACAACCTGCCTCATCTGCTTGCTGAGAACTTTGCTATAGTTTATGACTTTCCTAAAGGCCCTGTTCCTGGACCCCAGTAATTATGAGATGCTCAAATTTTAATTTTAAACTAGTTCCAAACCCTCACAGCTACAAAGGAAAGGTCAAAAATACGGTCAGAACAAGAGTTCACTGCAAAACTGAAAAGACAGACAAGTTTTCAATTCCATGGCTATTAAGACAACCTGATGGTGGGCACCAGACTTACCATTTTGGAAGATCACATCAATAACATGACCTACACAGGCAGAGGTGATCACAAGAGCTAACCTGCAGAACACACTCAACAAACAGGATCAAGCTGTAGCTGTGCAAGTGCTACTGCCCTGACATGTACAACTGTATCATTTGAGATTCCCATCTTCACCTCTACCAAAATGCTTCTCCTGTGCTGACCAGGCCTACAGTGATTCCTATTTAACAAAGAGGAACAAAGCAAGACTTGCCAGATCTGTTCCAAATCATTTGCTCTGCTGTCATGATGGTTCAATGCACAGCAAGAAAATCCTAGATAGCAACCCAACACACTCAGACCATCTGAGTCATGGAGCTCTGAATGGGTAAAGAATCTGCCTGCTCACTATGGGTGTCTACATATAGGGTAGAAAAGGTGACCTGGCAACACCTGGGAAAGACACTCCTCTTGTTGATAGTAAGCCACAGGAACAGTAAAAAAGTTACTTTTTAATCATCATTTCTCCAATGGGGCACATATACACATAGTTGAATTTTTGGCAATATTGACAGAAAACCTTAAAAATGGGAACAGTCCCCACCCTACTGTCTCCAAAGCAGGCAGGTACATGCTTATCAATCCCCATCTAACCTTTTTTCTTTATTTTGACTTTAATGCAAGCAACTAACAAAGCCTCCATTCCTGTGCACTGAGAACCTCCTCGCCATCACTGCCAGCATCATTCTTCACAGCCTAGCACAGCACAAGCATCACTGCTGCCCCACTGCAGCCAAAGCTTTTGACTTGCTTTGGTATATATGTGTTTAGGTGAATAGGCACACGGAGGCATTCCTACTCCTGTTCCCTCACCATGACCCTGCTTGTTTTCTTTAGCTGGGCTGCATAAAACAAAGATCAAGGCAAATCTAGGGATTGTAAACCTGAGTCTTCATAGGAATACAGATGTTCAGTTTCCCATGAGATCAGATGAGAAATGGGATGCCTGTACGAACACTGCCATTTAGTGCCAGACACCTAATGCCTGCCTGTAGGCATGACAAAGCTAGGTGTGACGCAACTTACCTTAGGGTACCACATCACAGGGAACATATAGGCTGCACTGTGTGCCTAAAGTCCCCTATGCAATATATGAAGGCACCTAAGAATGGGACCACCCTGTAGCATATCTAGAAGGAGACATATTTTCCCCAGCTTCTGATGCACCTGAGTTCCAGAAAGGGCTGCTCAGACTGACTTTCAAAGGAACCCATGGAAACATGTGCAATTGCAGTAAGTTCCCATACTGGAGCGTTGTGAAGGACTGGCCAGGCTGAGCTGTACACACAGCTCTCCCTACCTGAGTCCCAGCAGCATCTGCATATACCAATGAGTTGACCTACAAGCTTGGAGATTGACCTCGACTGCAAAGGGCACTGCAGGGGACACCCAGGGGACAACAGACAAGGAGGTCAGAGAGGCATCATTCTTGGTGAACACACATGGCCATCACACCTACCGATGGTGGAGATGAGTTGTCCAGCAAGTACTTGTCCTCAAAATCCCACCGTGGCTCAGACTTGAAGTCAGCAGCCCTCAGTTTTTTCTTTTCTATCACTGCAGTAGCCTGAGGTCTTACAGTTTTCACTGATGCAGGAGGCTCTTCTGGCTTTGTTTGGTCTTTGGATATGTTGTTTTCATGAGCTCCCTTCACCTCAGAGGATGGTTTCACTGTTGCCTTTGCCTTGGCTTCTTCCACCCCTGGAGCTGGTCTCACCATTTTCTCCTTGTTTCCCTGCACTCTAGGGACTGTTTTCACTGTTGTCTTCTTGATTCCCTCCAGCCCTGCTGGATTCCCTCCAGCAGAAACCCCTGGTTTCACAGTCATGTTCGGCTTGGCTTCCTCCACCCTGGCAACTGGTTTCATCATTTTCTTCTGCTCCTCCTTTCCATCCCATCTTGGTGTCCTCTCAACCATATTTTGTTCGAGCCTTGTGATGTCACTCCCCAAAGTCACCTTTAAAAAGCTCCTTGAGTTCCCGTTATCAGAATAGTTTAAACCTTGTGGCTCTTGCATGTCGACTTGTAGCACACCTGGGGCATGTTGGAAAATGCTCAATTGCCTGAATGCAAAGGAAAAGCAGACATGTCACACACACTTTCCACTTAACACCTTCCAGCCCATTTCTAGTGCTCTGGACTTTGAGCCTCTCTGTGCTTCAAAGCAACTGCTGCACACGACCACCACGCTCAGAGGACTTGCCTTGGCAGCTGCTACTGAGTTTCTGCAGGATGCTGTATGAATTCAGTTTCAACCTCACCAAAGCATTATTCAAACTTCCCACACCATCCTGGCCTGAATGCTGCTTATGACCTCACTAAGCAAATCCCAAAGGCTACACACTCCTCTTAAGCACTTGGCTCATGAAACATCCACACGGGCAGTAACTGCAAACAAGCACAGAACAGGTTTACCCTGCAGTGGGCAGCACCCCGGCAATGTCCCCAGAGCATTGCAGGACTGTTTTGGAGACCCTGAGTTCAGGACATGGCACACACCATGAAGGCAGCCATCTGGCTCTACCTTCTTTGCCAGCAAAGTGCTTCAGCAACAGAGCATGAAGATCTTCCAGAATTCAGTAAGGGAAGTCTAGTAAGAAGTGAAACTCACTCCTTTACCATACATCACTGGAGCATTTGGGGCCACAAGGATCTTTTTCCTCTCCTCTTCTCCCTTAGCCAGCTAGTGCAATGGCATCACACAGCACTGTCTTAAAAACAGACACTCTGAAGCTTAAAAATGTAAAACCTCTGCATTTTCAGCAATCACCTATAATACTGCAGCTGCCCTGTTGCCCGATTCAGAGGATATCATAGGAGGATACAGCTGTCAGCAGCAGAAGAGCCACCTGCAAGAAGACTGGGCTGAAACCCAGAAAAAAAAAAAACAAACAACAAGGCAGAAGTGGTGGGATTTTGTCTCAAACATTCATTCTTATCTGCACATGGCTGGAGGGTGGAACAAGAAAAAGGAAGGTGAAAAATTTCTGCAGCTGAGCTTTTATGTACAGCAAAGCTTTTCATGATAAAAGAGCATAGTTGTGGCAGACTGATTTCACACACATGTTCACCCTTTGCATGATGCATTTGTTTCAGAGCTGTGGATTGCTTCTGAGGTGCTAAATGGGGAAAAAAGCACATCTGCAGATAGCAGGCTGTAGATACAGTTCAGTTGGTGCTGAAGCTTCAGAGTGGTATGGCATTCATTAAAGTGATTAGGAAATTATCAATTAAGACGACATTTTAAAATAATTTTTTTATCAGATAAATACTCAAACCTTTCCAACACTATGGCTAAGAAAAAGTGGTTGTGGCAAACGGCCTAACAGCTCTTCCTCTAACTCCCCTCATAATCATTACCCAGTTTCAACCAAGTATGCAGTAGCTGCTTTCTATCATAGTGTTTCATGTATAAACTTGTGTTACTGTTTACTGCCCAATAAGAGGAAAGATTTTATACATACACTCTAAGTAAAGAGAAATTTGGTAAGGTAGATCAGACAGGTCTTAAACTCCTGGATGATCTTCTGTTGTATTTTTAAGACAAAATTTTGAAATTAAAGGGCAGAGAACAAAGGAAACTGGACAGTATCACAAACCACCCCCATCCCAGACTTTCCGTACGGGCTGTCTCACAGGGCATAGATTCCATCCCAGCTCTATTACACTTTAATTTCAAATACTCTGCCAAACATAGAGACACCAAAATGTAAAACCAAGGGCCCTTCACATCCAAAACCTTGCTCCCTGTGGTCAGACCCACATGGCCAGGCACTCATGCCTAGACAGGACCCTGCTCTCCTGACCAGCTTTTCAAATCCAGACAACTGGTCAAAGCAGTTCAAATTCCAGGCTCTAGAGTCCAACTGACAAACAACTGTAGAAGCTCAATGACATTTACTGTCATTTTCCTCTCCATTTACAAAGCCCGAGGTACAGAAACAGAACCAACACACAAATAACCACATACAGCTCATGCCTAGTTGTGTTTTACTTAAGTTGCAAAAATATGGACATTTCTATTACCTGAAACTACAGCAGAACAAAATGGCTTCAAGCAGCTGGGCACGGAGCGCCAGTGCTTGTCCCAGCTCTGCCACTGATGGGCTCTGTGACCAAGGACAACTCACTTCACTTCTCTACACCTCTGCCTTCTCTCCTTCCCCACACCTCCCTTGTGCAGATTCCGACCTCTTCACGTTGATAACTGTCCTCAAGGTGCAGTCTCAAGTTGATAGAGCTGAACTAAACTCATGCGACCTCCAGAAGATATGTAGGTGTTCCCAGCCTCACCCCTCCAGCCTGCCCCCACAGCATCAGCCCTGAGAGGTCCAGTTGAGATTTGACCCCACCAAGAGGAGCCAGACAAGCTCACCAGGAGACCTGGGACCATGAGGGCTGGTGGGGAGGCTGGGGAGCAGTGCTTCCTATACATGTTAGTGCCCTGTGCTGTGTGAGCCGTGCTTGTAGTAGGAAAGTATCTGCTGTGCTTATGTAAGGAACAGTGCTTCCTGCCAACAACGCTGGAGACATTTTACTACAGTTACAGTCTACACTGCAGTTCTCTCCACACTCATTCTTGTAGAATGAACTTGACCATTTTTATAAATAATAATATATATAGTGATCATGTCTACATGACATTGGTCTCCCAGTATGCAGCATATTTGTATTAGGAATCAGATGCTGAACTCGTTATAAATTTGAAGGTATTCAACGTCCAGCAACACAATCTGGACTAGGGCTGAATGAGGTCCTTCTGGGAGCCACCAGGAAAAGCAAATAATATGTAGGGCCAAAGTATGAAAACACGTAGCATTAGTAAAGCAAAAGCTGCTTTCTTAAACAGCTACACAAGGAAACAGAAACTAGCAATCCAGCAGAAGCAAGTTTTTGACTGTGGATCTTCCAACACCATGCTCTGATTGTACACAACATGGTCTGCTAAAGCAAAGTGGTCATCTCATTCTGAGCAGAAGGACAACTTTCAGGAAAATGACAGAGAGAAAAAGAAAGTGAGCACAAGCACTCTATCCAGACAGTGCATATCACAAGGAAGCAGGTCTCTTACCTGGAAATCCTTGTCTTCAACATGCCAAACAAGGAGCTGAAATTAGCAATGAAGATGCAAAAATGTGTTAAAACAATAAGCCAAATGAGGGCTCTGGGAATTTTAGGAAGCCTTCTCCTGAAAAACCACATAGTGAGATGCCTGAGAGTGACAGAGGCTCTGCTGCTGCTGCCCAGAGCTGCTCGCTAGGCAGTGCCTTCCAAAGGTGTTGAATGAGTGGGCTGGTCTTCTGTCTGGATTTCCCTAACAGAACA
>NW_010544544.1:21026-36910 GCF_000687285.1 Phaethon lepturus
TCCCAATATTCCCAGACACTCTGCACACATCCAATTTCTCAGACAAGACAGAAGCCTTGCACTGTTCCTGTCTATCACCCTAAACTTACTGCAACACAGAGTGGGGAAAGAAACACCTTTTACTGCAAACAATGGAATTTTCTTATATTTTCCTTAATGAGGTTAGTCCAGTGTAAGAAGGAAACTCTTCTGGTGGAACCATCACTGGGAACATTTCTGTGAATTACAGAAGCAGCCATAGTTACAGTCAAAGAAATTAGTTTTCAGACCTCCAGCTGCTCAAGGACTCAGGCAAGATTCTAGGCATAATCAAAACTAGATCTTTATTTTCTTCTTCATGCAGTAATTGCTTGTAGCTCCAATCCAGAAGCAATCCCTGCCCCCAAAAGCTGATGGCTGGATACACATCCATTTTACCTTGTGATTGCTTTGAAACAAGTCAAAGTAAGACTCCTTGCAAATCCACCCTGGAACAGAGGAGTTTGTGTTTGAAGGCAGATTAGTGCTTGGGTAAAGCATTAGAGGCCAGGGCTTAGAGTCCTGCAGTCCCCTCCCTCTCTAACAAAGCTGACCTGCCTTTAGAGCAACTGGAAAAAATTCACTCTAGCAGTTCACTTGTCTGAAAGGTGCCAACTCCATCAGAATCTAACTGTGCTACTGCAGACAAACTTGTCACACAGGCCTGCCCCACAGCTCAGGTTCCCAAGCTGCATTAAGAGTGTGCCACTTCAGCTCTGAGCTACTTGCACGGACAGCAGCAATATGCACTCTTCAGCTGCTCTTCTTTTTGAGCTCTCAGTCAAGCTTCTTAGAGCACCAACTCTAGGACTGGTCTCTTTCTTTTGGCTTTTAAACCCTTGCCCCATCACGACACAGGGATCACTAGCTGGCCAGGAAATGATAGCTATGTCAGTTCACTACTAAAACAGGACGTGTGGATTTGAGTCTGTGTCTAGTTGTAGAATTTTAAAAGAACTAGTTCACCCTGATGAACCCCCCAGTACAGCACCTTGAAATTCATTTGGTTTCAAGGGAGCATCTAATATCTGAATTTTTATTCTACATAACACCAAAATATATTTCAAGTTCCTCGTATCTGTGAATCACACTGTAATGGACAGACAGACAACTGCCTTCTACACTATTGCCCTTAGTGGGACCCTGGTCATTTGGGTTTTGTACAGTACAACCAGGCTTTGCTCAGTGTCAGTTAAAACAAAATTTCATTAATGCCATGTGCACACAAAATGCTCCAAGGGTATTGAATCCCTGCTGCAACCCTAGGGTTTCACACTACACTTGATTTGAGCCATAAACATATTCAGACCTGGGGTATGTTGCTTCTCATTGACTGGTAGCACCTGACAATCTCTCTCTCTCCATCCCAAGTTCCACAAGACCTATCTCATCCTCTCTTCTTCATGAAAATCAGCAGTCTGCCTGGAGATGGACCTTTGGCAGTCCAGAATACATCTCAGAGGGAAACATTAGCAGAGATGAACACCACAGCTAGAGAAATGCTTACCCATACCAGAGATGTAGTTCTGCATGCTACAACAAAGGGCTATTTTAACTCATGGGAAGCTGTTAAATATTAACCCTGACAGTTTAAGGGGAGATGGCTACGTTGCTTCTTACGACATAGGCTGCTTTTACACAGCTCTTATCAAAAATTAAGCTCAGATATAAAAAAGCTTTTGTTGACAGTATCGCAAGTCTCAGAAGCTAGCACTCACACTGTTACTGAACACACAGAGAACTGAAGATGTTTGCTTTAAGTTATAGGAAAGTCAGTCAACAGAATTCACACCTACCTCATACCCTTCCACGTATCACAGCAAAAAGATGCAAAGGATCCCCTGTACAAGGCTCATCAGTAGCTGCATTTCTTCATTGTCCACATTTCCTGACAATTTACTCTCTCTGGATTTAAGTGCAAGATACTGGTTGTCAGAGGACCTAGGAGAGAAAAATGAAACAGTAACAGTTTTGAAAAGCCCTTGAAGAAACACAAGAGAGGTTGTTAGCCCAATGTACAACCCTGCCTTCACCTACAGCAAAACATTTCACTATGGCTCAAACTGAGCCTAGGATCAAAGGAGATCTGTTGAACAATTACACACACTGAGAAAGGGATCAGCTAAGCTATTGCCATTTTCCTGGGCAGCCTTTATTAGCTCCAGGCAATTCTAGAGAGGTGGGCTGCAGGTCTGGGTGGGCAGCAGGCAAGTAGCAACTCTGTGCCCACAAAGTCTCCAACAGGACATTCTTACAGGAACAAGTATCAGCCCTGAAGCGCTGATACGCAGCATACACAGCAATGGTTTCATTTTAGCCTTCCTCTTTCAAGCCCTATGCACCTTCAGGCACACTGCTGGGAAGAAGCTACTTATGTGCAACTACAAGGCTTTTTTGTTAATAGGGTCCCAAAGGGAAGTTCTGGAGGCAGCAAACATTTTCCTTCAATCTCCTCCATGTAACATTACTGCAAAACCAAGAGCCGCAAGGGACAGCAAGATTCCTACGACCAGAGAAAGACAGCTTTCTTTGCTTTTAAGGAACTGGGCTGGCAATTGTGGAGAACGTCTGTAGTACTCTACATGCAGGAAAGACTGTACTTGGGGGAATATCCAAATCTCTGGCAAGCATATTAGCCAAAAGCAGGCTTGCTATGCAAAACACACAGCTTCTCACCTTCTTGGTCTAAGAAAGGAAAACCTAAAAAACCCTATCAGAGTACTGTCTTTCACCTCCTTGGAGTATTATTTCATCATCCTCCCCCCACACTGCTGAAATCGGTCTGTCAGAGCTCAGAGAGCCAGGCTGGTTATCTCAAACATGAGGTCAGATTGGGAAATGGGGATTTATTGTAACTCCTCAGGGGTGGCCTGGTGAAAACTGAGGCCAAGAGCTCTTGGCCTCAGTAAAGCTCTAAGCAGTATGATTCCTGGTACATACAGGTATATACAGGGCTCCCAGCCCACAGACAGGAAGATAATAAGTGAAGACTGCACCTAACACAAGGGTTGACAATCTCTTAAGGGCCACAGGCCAGACGCCAGCCTCCTTTTCCAAATGAGAGGTTTTGCATGTTTCTCTGGCAGTCCTACCAGCAAACCCAGGAAATGCTGCTTCTCTCATGGTGTAGAGACTCCAAGCCCAGCACTGCTGCTCCATGTTCATTGTGTCCAGCTACCAACATCAGTGCCCACACCAGAAGTTCTTCTATTCTTTAGCACTGTGAAAACAAGACTATTTTTTTAAGTCAACTCAACCTGGGACTATCAAGTAAAGATGGTTATCTGTTAGCACTTTTCCATCTCCAACAGTCCATTTAATTCCACATCCACTTAACTATATCCTCAGTTACATCCTGGACAGATAAAAGGCGCATTTGCCTTTCTGTTATTTTTTTTCTCCCCCGTAAACAAACTTTATCTCCATTAAATCTTAAGCTGTGTGTGTTGTGGGTGTAGGCTAGAGTCTGAACTATGCCAACAATTTATCTGTGTGCACATTCTCCAGAGGGCTGTGTATCAAAACCTGTTTACTTGCCTGTGCCCTATGTTCTTTCCACTTTCCCATGGCTCTGTGCTACGGAACAGGGCATCACAAGATGTGCTTTAAGAACAGAGCTGCTCTATGACTTGATCAAGCTTCACTGGAGGACAAACTTGTCTTTCAGCGATGTCCTCAACATATCAAAACTAGTACTTGACTAGAAGCCTGTGGAATGAGGAGCTGCTAATGAAGCTGGGGATGTTTAGACTGTTCACAGTATTACTTGATGATATAAGAACTAAGTGAGCTATAACTGGGAGAGAAAACGAATGACATTGCCTGCAGCATGCAACTGCTCAGGTGGTCATGCCTGTGGGTTAGCAAAGGCTGAGCTAGCAAAGGCTTAGCTTGGAAATACTAGGTTCTTGTTTTCTACCTCCCAGTTCAGTAGTCATCTTCAGAAGCACTGCTTTCAGGCTGGGAATCCAGGGGGGGTGGAAATTACAAGAGCAAAATGCACAGCTATTTGTCTTGCTTTCACCAAATAAAAACTGATAGCCCAAAAACTCCCAAGCTTGCCTTAATTCCACACTCACTGGCCATTTTCCAGCAAGTCCCTTTCCTTCTACATCAAACTTTCTCTCAAAAACACTGAGCAAATACCCAGACAACAGCATTTATTGGGGTAAAGCCCCCACCTATTCTACTGCTGCACTTGCAAGAATACCCACAGTTTTGTCACAGAGCAGAGCCTCAGAATTGCGCCAGAAGGTGGGGAACAGCTTAGCAAGCCAATTGGTCTGTGTCCTCCATGCGCTGAAGTGCTCCAGGAGAGAAAGGCACAGTGGCCATATTGGAGTGCTAGCAAGCACCTCCTCAGTGTCCACACAGCAGAGTTACAGAGAGAATATATAGCTGTTGGTTTTTCATTAGTGCTGTTTTGTCTGCTTGGTATCCAGCCTTACCCAGCTAATGTCCAAGTAAAGAAACTGCCTTGAATCGATGTTGTGACAGCAGATGATATGGGTCCAAGCTGGAATATTTCCCCCTCTCCCACACTGTAACACAGGAAGGCTCCTCCAACCAGCTCCCATGCATGAGGGAAAGTCCTTGCCTGGAACAATCACTGGGAGATGGGGTATAAATGCTCTTAATCTGGCCACATTACAGCCTCTGGTTACTCGAACTTGTTTTAGTTCAATGACTACTCAGCTATGGAGCATATTTCCTACAGCCACAGCTATAGGTGTTAACCTCTCCATATTCAGTGAAGCAGAAAAGCAGTGTGATGGAAGTCTTGATCTGCTTCTTGAGCTCTTCACCACTCACCCTATTCCACTTAAGCTGCAACACTGAAATGGCTCTGGTCCCAGCATTCCTTTCTCAGATACACAAAGCTGAGAAGACTGATGAGCCACTTCATTTGAGAATTAAAAAACCCAGAAAAATACAGTCCCAGCAACAATGGCTGGAAATGTCAGCTGGAGCTACAGAAGTTGGAAAGAACCAGGAATCCTTTATCCAAATGCCTCCCACAACAGCCTTTTGTCTGTGCCATCCCAGCAGGAAGCCTAGCATATCATCCGAGAGCTGACAGAGACATAAAACTGACACCACTTCAGGGCCGATTTGGATTGTGGGGGTTTTCCCCCACTCTTTGAAATCTATTTGATGGAAAGGAAGAAAATATTCTGCTCCTTGACTAGGAATCTCTCAGAGCGCCGTTCCCCCAAGGAACAGGGTAGTACTGCAGACAGATGAGGATGTAATTTTCTGAGCTTATGGCTAGCTGGCCTCCCATAAGAAAAGCAATCTCTGCAGCTCCTGTCCCTGACAGCTGCCAGGAGCAGGAGCGTTCCAGGATTCTCCACTGCTCCAGAGAGAAGCACAAGAATCACAAAGCCCAAATCCCTCTCCATACCCCTGGCAAGAAATGTAGGCACATTATCTCAGCACTTCACATCTGGCTGCAAAGATCAGGCCCCACAGATATGAATTACAGAATCACAGCCGTGTGCAGGTCTACTAATTTTAGAGCACAAAGTGAAATTTCTTGCTAAAATTTCAGTCTTTCCCATACTCTTCCCACTGTCTTAACATCAGAACCATCCCTCTTGACATCTGGCAGGACAAATGTGCCATTTGGTATTCTTTGTGGTGAAAAGTGCTACAGAAATGCAAGATGTAAGCCTGTTTCTTGAGTGGTATAAATCATCTGACTCACACTTGGAAAAATGTGGCCTCACAGTGCCTTCCTCTCTGTTCCTGACAGACAGATGCATCAGAGAAGTGCAGTCACATTTTTAGCTGCAAGAGTAGCACAGCCACAGGGTCTTGCGAGAAGCAAGATGGATTTACTGCTGGAAATCACATGCTTCTCTTCCTTTCTCATTCATTCATCTATTGTCTCCTATTTAACAGTCTTCTCCTGCTTTATTTAGATACCTAGAGGGTCCTGTGCTACTTATTTCCATCCTCCTCCTATTAACTTGACAGAGGCTTTTGCCAGCCATGGAGAGAAGGTAATTCTTCACCATCCCAGTTGCACACCACCTATCAACCTCATACTGGGAAAACCCAAGGCAAAGTAGTTGCTGGTCAGGAAAGCAGCATACTGTGCTACTGTGGTGGAAATGTGAGATCCTTGTGCTCAGGAAGGACATGCCATTCTCTCCTGGTTCCCTGGGAGCTGCTTAGCATCTGTTCAATCGGGGTTTGTCTCGCAGACCTTAGATCTCTGGGAAGGACACTGATGTTTCAGTGTCTCAGCTGGGGCTGAGAGGATCAGCCAATATGTTTCTAGTAATGTTGTGCAATGACATCATTCATCTCCTCCTGTGAGCTGCACTTCCTAAAGATGGGTGTCACTAGCAAAAAGCATGGCATGGACATACACTGAGTGTGTTTGTTCCTAGCTCTGCAGCTTGCATCTTGAGCCTTGTGTCCCCATTTTTAGTTATCAAATTAGAATGGTCACGCCTCCAATAGGAACAGTCTAAGCTGTGCTGTTAACAGGATAATGTCAAATTCAGGTGGTGTCCAGCCCTTGTAATAATCTCCACCAGCCTGCCCTTACAGCTCTATCCCCTGTAGCGGGCATTCTGCACTCACTTAGACAATACCCATTCGTCTAGAAGGAGTTACACTGCAGAGCCACAACAATAAAGGCTGGAAGAGACATCTTGAAAGGTCATCTCATGCAGCTTCAAGCTTCAGTGATATCTAAACCAACCCTGTGACTCCAAGCAGATGGTGGTCGGGGCTCGTCTATCTTTCAGATCTTGTGGTTTCCCTCCCTCTCCCTAAGCAATCCACACCGCTGCGTCACACTCCACTCACCATCATCTAGGGCATCCCCTTTGCTCCACCCCACCTTTCAGCTTGGTCAATGTTTGAGTTCATATTTACCCCTTGATATTGTGACTGTAAGTAAACACAAGCCCAGTTAACTAAAATAATTTATAGCTTAAGAGTAAATGCACAAAGCAATCAAGAGCAAGAGGACACTGAGAGCTCCATACTAAAATAAGGACTGTGGAGAGTGACTCTTCTGCCTGTTTAACTACAAGTGCTATTCTGTGAAACCATACGGTAAAGCACTCTGAGAATCCAAGAGCAAATAACAAGCCCTTGGGTTTATAAACTTTATGTATTTTACCCTAAAGCACTTGCAAATTACCGTATTGTATTTCCTTCAGTTGATACTGAAAGGCAGTCATTGCTGAGAGGAATATGACAAGCCATGCTGCAGCACCACACACTTCCAGACAGAAGGTCTCTGAAATAAACAGGAAGGAGACACGGCAGTAAAAAGCAGTTAATCACATGAGAATTTAACCAGGATGCTGCCAACAGTCCTGCTTTTGCCCAGAGCTACATGGGTACCTTTTTGTTTTCAGCTTCATCTAGACACTGGTGGCTCCACTACAACGTCCTCAGAACCCTGACGGCTGAAGCCACAATGCTCTGGCAGCTCACAAGTCTAAGGTGGGCTATTTGTTTTGCCATTGCCAAAGTACTTCACTGTTGTTCAGGAGATCGATCTATTAAAAACAATTGGCTATGTCAAATGCCCCACATACACATTAAAACAACTACACTGTTTCATGGATTAAAGTTCAGGTCCTCCCCAAAATACCATTTGAGAATTAGGTCTATCTCACTCATAACTCATGTCTACAAAATGCACATTGTCTCCTTCTCTTTGAAGATTAAATAGGTGGCATTTTACTTGTGGAATTTCACATTGTTTTCTATCTAATCTATCCAGGAAAAAATTTTCCTATCTTGTATGTGGTTAGTCTTTAGGTTCTCTGTTATCCTGTAAAACAGCTTATTGCCTAGGGATTGCAGCTGATTGCAAGACAGTTTTTCTAGAAGGCCAGCGCCTTCAGCTGTTTACTGTTCCCTGTAGAACACTGTATTCAGCCAGCCTCTCACTTCTCTTAATATCAGCATTTGACAAGGTCTGGCCTTACAACTTCAAGTAAACCAGAAGACTGCAGTTCCATTTAAGCACAAATAAATAGCACATGCTTCATTAAAAAGGCCATTCACTGTACATACCGCTCCCCAGGTGCAAGTTTATCTGCTAGAAAGTTTGAAGTGTATCACTGATCTGGAAAGTCAACAAAATGGTATCTTAAGGCTGCCTGATCTTGTGCTGAGGACTCTGGGTTAGATATGCTCAGTCACAGATACCTGTTCTACCTGCCCACTCTGCTTAATTGCACCTGAAATGCCAAAATCAAGACAGGCTTGGCAGTCACCAACATTACCAGGGTTTTCCTGCAGGCCAAATTGAGTCACACTCATCCCTGAAAACCCTTGCTCACCAGTTTATTAACCTGATTTGACTCAGAGCAGAGTCCAGCTGATCAAATTTTGTTTCAACACTGCAACTGGCAAGTGGAATTGATGCACGGAGAACAGATGAGTAGAACTGGCAAACAACAGACCATCCTTACACCATCCTTTCCTAGATGCACCAAAACACAACATTAAATATACCTGTCAATACCATCAGCTAAGTGACCCAATGATCACACTCTCAGCACCCCAGTCACCGCTTTCTCCAAAACTAGCTGTACACATGGCTATTTTGTGCTCACAAAAAAGGAAAAAGAATCGAGATCACGAGACAGGCAGCTAATGCAGTGTCCTGTCCTCTGGTACATTTGTTTAGAGAAAGAAAGAAGGTTTGTACAAGGGGGTCTCAGATCACAGCTCTGCTATCCCACCACATGCTGATGACTCCCTAGGTTGAGAGGACAGAACCCTGCCATTACCATTGCCACATGCTCTCCCACCTTAGGACAATGTGGTAGATCAGTCTTGGGCTCCCAGATACTAACCCCAAGGCATGTGTGTGGCCCCACCCCCCACCCCCGCCATTGAAACAGTCACTTTTTCTCAGCTGAGTCAGTCGCTATGATGGCAGAGGGCAGGATAAAGACCACCATATTTTGGTACAACTAGAAAGAGGGTGTCTGCCTCATGTCTTGTTGCAGAAAGGTGGGCAGAGACATCAACACCATTGTCACAGGCTTGTCTGTATACATATTACCAAACTGTCATGCATGATGCAGACCAATCCTGGGTACAGAATATTCATGTACAAACAAGGAAAACCCACTCTTTACTAAGAAATCATTTGCCACAAAAAGCTATAGGAGGAGCTGGCAAAAAGGGTGGTGGGAGACAGAGTGAGCAGGTGATGCTCCTGCAGGTCCATGGCATCCCACCCAGACAGGCAGCATTGCTCGGCTGCAAAGACAGACCTTTGTCATGAAGGAGCCTGGGAACAGAGGGGCCTCCCAAGACAGCATTTCTGCTGGAAACCAGTATAGAGGTACTGGATGCAGGTCCAGGATGAAGAAAACCCAAAGTTTTGCAGTGATAAAGATGCCACTCCCTACCAGTACCATCAGCGGAGCAGCTCAGCTAGCAGCCTAGCACGTATTAAGGGGCTTCTTGTAAACTCGTAGCATCTTTACCTGAGCTGTAGGTGAAACAGCAAAGTGCAAGAGGAGAGGGACCATCCCAAATTTTGTCTGCGCAAGTTCCCAGCCCTCAGAACAGGAAACCACTTGCTAACACCACTGTTAGCAGGATCTTCACACCCACAACTGCACTGTGTCCCAGGCGAACATTTCAGTGGTCAAACCTTCCCAGGAGGCACTTCCTCAAGGTCCAAGAGCAGGGTTTTCTTTCTATGACTGTATCACGCAGGAATTCCTCTCTGCTGCAATAAGTTACATTCTCAGTTACATTAACATCAGATTTTCTCCTCTCATTTTGCTCTTTGATGTGGCTGGTCATCTGTGAGAACAGATATTGGGGAGAAGGGAAAGCTTGGGACCAGAGTCTCTTGCAGATCTCAGGGGCAGCACAAAGGACTGCTGGAACTTCCAGTTGCCTGAATGGTGTGTTAAATCAAACAGCCTAACAGAAAATTTCCTACCGCAATGGTGCTGGCAGGAGTTTAAAAAAAAAAAAAAAGACAAAACAAAGGAGGTACGTAGGACAGCATGCAGTTTCCTCAGGACATTTTAAGGAACCATCTCATCAACCTACTCACAGCACTGCCAATATAACAGTGCAATTGTAGAGTTGTTAAAACTGTCATAGTCTACACATGAAATGAGAGTAAAGGCCTAATGCTCTTGGGTGTTCATGGGCAGCTTGAAAATAGCTGAAAGATAAAATCCCTCCCTAAAAACAAGTCTTCAGAATGCCTCTGCTCGTATCTCAAGGTCACTGGTTCATACATAGTGGTACTCCCCTTCACCACTAACATCATACAGCTCTATCATGCCACAAGGACAGTGGATGAGATGCAGAAATCCTTTATTGCGGGACAAAGAAACACAGCCCATACAGGAGAAACAACTGGCAATATCCAACCTACAATTTTCATGAAATGCTGCCTGAAAAAGTCTTCTTGCTCATGCCGTAAGTCAAACTTGACCACTACAAATTTGATTTAGGCATGTGGGCATGAAAATTTCAGCATGGTCTGTACAAAGAAAAGCTGGGGTTTCTATTTTCTCCATCCGGTTTCCACTGGTCTCTCTTTTGCTAATACGCAGGTAACACCCTGTGTAACTCATCCAATGGCTTCATATCACAGTGGGGAAAAAAACCCACAAAACAAAGACCATGGAAGAGGAACAGACAACATCTACCCAGGCTGATCAAAACTGAAATGCATGAACACACACAGAGGAGATCTTTTAACAAAAAGGCAAAACAAACAGAAAGTTCAGAGAAGCAAGCCTCTCCCAGCCACTCTGGCCACACATAGATCACATCTTAGAAGTATCCAGAAGCAACAACTCCTCCATTTTGCAAAAGATAGCTCTGACTTTCAGGACAAACATCAGATGCTGGGACAAGCCTAGGCAGTCAGTCATTCCACCTCCCTGCAAATCTGCTTCCCCAGGCAGACCTGGTTTATCTACCCAGTCACATTTTCAATAAGTCCCTCTTCCCTCAAAAGGTCATGGTCATCTCCATTAGCTGCTGGGCTATAATGTTCCTCCCCCAAGATGAAACAGATGGATTTTTAAGTGGTCCTTGCTGACATTAAAGGACACACTCCACACAAACTGAGTGGCAGCTAAAGGGAATTCAGGGTGACAGGAGGGATTAGAAAGATCTTGTGCTTCAACGGGGAACCACTACCCTGAGTCCAAATAGCTTACAATAACATGAGAAATTAAGGCATGAGTCTGATGCTAGCTTTTATCTTAAGTCAGGACTGACTTCATGTACGCACCACTGGCATTCTCAAAGTAAGATACTATCTCTTCTGACCTCTGCTTTCTCCCCACATTTGTAGCAGCCAGTCTCTAGACCCTGGTTAGTCACACCCATGGATGCATCCCACCAGACCAGCTCTCAATAGCTCAGACATAGCTGCTGCAGGAACACAGGTACTCATGAAAGCCTTGCCAGTGACACAGAACAGAATGCTCTGTGCTGAACCACTGTCATCACACAGGGGTTTTCTGCCTGTACTCCAGGCTAGCAATGGCTGTCAGAAAGATCTACTGCCAGCAGATTGCAGTTTTCTCTGCAAAGTTATCCTCTGCTACCAGAATTCAGGGTATCTGGAGATGGAAAGAAGCTGACAGCCAGTCCTACAATGCTGGAAGGCATTAACCATTCAAAGTATCACCTTTCAGAAGAGTTACTGAACCATTGTGGCCATCTTCACTTACTACAAACTAAACACTTTCACCACTTCCTTTCCCACCCTCCCATTTCCTTAAAACTAGCATCTTGAGTTAATTTCTACTTCCATCAACTATCAGTAGCAGAATTCCAACAACTGAGTCATAGGCAGAGCTTGCAAAACAATTTCTCATACCACACAGGCTACTATTCTTTGTTTCCTTTCCAATAAAAGGCTGTAACAGTGTTGACAAGGAAGACAAATTACAGAGTCAATGATCCACAAAGTCCTCTCTTTTATAAGGATCACAGTTATATCTTTAAGAGAGAGTTATAAAACAATACAATAAAACTTACATGACATTGTTCTAATGTCCTTATAAGTCACAAATACCTATTTCAGATCTTATCTGATGCTATGGCAGGCAAACAAAATTCAAACTCAAGTCCTGGCCTCTGAAAAGGTGGTTTCTGGGGAATGAATGTGTCTTCTCTTCCCCCACAATGAAGTATAACCACAGATTCTGAAAATGAGCTTTTCCTCCAGCGACTCTTAGCTAGCTTACTGCACTTGACTGAGCCACCAAATACTCATCCTGCAGGTGCAACAAAGCTTAACTCTAGGGGGCTAGGGGATTGAGGGAAGTCTTAAATGAGATTTTTTTTTTAGAAAAATTCTGGTCCCAATCAGGAAGAATTGCTCAGAAAATGAGAGCTCTCCCATACGTAATCATTAGCTAAGTTTAGCCAGTGTCGGGAATGCCAGGTAACAGGCAGATCACAACATGCAGGACTTGAGAAATTTGCTAAGGAGAAAAGGATTGTGCATATCCTTAATTCTCTCTGAAGCAAAACAGTACTTGAAATCTTCAGTCAGAGCTATGCAGGATCTCTCTGCTGTTTGTATAAAACAACAGCACCATCCAGCGGATAAACAGTACCCACTTTTCCTCTCCCACCATCTCACATCTACCTACGTTTATCCACAGAAAATGCAGTATATAAGCTTTCTTCCTATTCCGAGCACTTTAGGGTTTCATTTACCTTAGCCTCGGGTTAGAAAAGGTGAGACATTTCAGGAAAGCAGTAATAAGTAGCTCCAAAAAGAATCATACTTTCTACTGCCAGGCAGCTGTCAGCACAGAGGTCTCTCTCTCCAAGTATTACCTTTCCTTGCACCAAGACTGCAATCTCTTAACCACTGTAGAGGTGGAAAAACTGAAGCCAAAGGATGCAAGTACTCATCATACCTCACCCTTGGATTTTACCACCAGAAACAATCTCACAGCCACACGTGCTGCAGTGAGTCCACATGTGACTACATGGAGATGTCACACAACCTCTTTTTGGGAGGTTTTTTAGAATAGCTTGGGTTGGAAGGAACCTTTAAAGGTCATTTAGCCTAACCTCCCCTGCCATGTCTGGCCCAGTTTGCACTGCCAATTTTGGAGACATATTGAGACTACTTCTGATTCCCCAGGACAATGTTGGTTGGCTGTTTCACCTCTTTCTATAGTGTCATCCCTAACAATTTGGTTTAACACACGAAAACAGTTGCAATCCCCAACGTAGGTCTGACACTAGCCTCTCACTGAAAACAAGATCAATTATCCCCTTTCTCTGAGACAGATGAAGATGAAATAAACTGTAATACCTCCTCTTTGTTAGTTTATTGTTCCCAGTACAATTCAGCAGTGAACAAATGTGAGCAGTATAGAGCATTCCCAACAGCTGACCACACCATGACTCATTCACTACACATACATATCTCAACAACTGCATTCCTGACCTACTTTGGGAATTAAGAAAGGATTTCAGACAAGAAATGTTCCCCTTTAGAAAAAGGAGTGTCCCACAACTATTCCAGAGTTGCTGGCTGCGATCCAGCGATTGATGTGTTTGATGTGCAATAGATATATTCAAAGTTTAAAAAAAACCCACCACAAACCACAAGGATGTCCATGTTTTGCTCTGTTCCTGTCCTAGCAGAAAGTAGGATTCAAATCCGTGGTATTAGCACTCCATTCCCATCTCCTAAGCTTATCTTTAGGAATTCTTACCATCTAGTGTTGCTTCCATAATTTAGTTTGAACACATTCCCACAATCAATCTCTGCTGCTTCACTTGACATTTAGAGAGGACTCATGAGAAAGATCATGTTACAGGAACATGTCAAAAATCCCTATAAAAACCTCACCTTTGTGAGAAAAGCTTTAGTCATATTCTGGAGAAAGGAGAATAGAACAAAATACCATTCACTTGCCACAAACAGAAGGCAGCATACACCACTGTACATTTTCTACCACCTCTGAGGTTATGTTGGTCAGACAACCTCCAGTGAATTGCAGGTACAATACCAAGGGTTTTAGACAGATATGTCTCTTCAGCCCCTTACAGTCCTCATGTCACATCAAAATGTGATTCACCAACAAAAGTGTCGGTGGTAATAAAGATGAAGCGGCCTTCTTAAAAAAGGAGATGCTTATGCCACATACACACTGCTTGATTACTACACGAATTCCCTATAGTCACCCAAAACTTGCAGTAACTGAACTAGCTACTTCAATCCTCAGAAGAAATTATATTCTTCAAAATGGATTACCTACAATGTGCTCCCACCATTCTTATGGGAATAAACCCAGTCTATTATAAATTCAGAGACTGTGGCTTTCATTCCCTGTCAAATGCATGTAGCCTGGATACAGTGATTAACAGACATGAGGGACTGGTGAGGGGGGTAAGGAGTGGGGTTTTTTTTTTTAGTGTTACGATAACTTCAAAGCTAGTCTGTAAACTCCTACTTGTTCTTCTCTGGTAGATATTAATGAGGACTTTTGCTTTTGATTCATTCTGAGAAATGCCCCAGAGGAATTTATTCAAAATATTTGACATAGTTTGCAAAAATCCCACAACTCCCCTTAACAGCCCAGAAGTCAACGTAAGATGAAAAATAACCTTGTACGTGCAAAAAGCAGAGAGTTTATGGTGGGTATGGGGCCACACTCTTTACCATCTCAAACTATTCCCATTTCTTTCAAAGGAAAGGACAGTGGAAACCCTCCTCTTCACTACCAGATACAATTGACAAGTTCAGTGGTACATTTTCTCATACTGTTGGCACAGCCATCCACTTTGCCCACGCTGCCAACACAGTTGGCCAAACCCAACTTCAGTAGCTTACACCAGCTCTAGAGTGCAAAGCAGATGCTATCACATCCCAAAGCACAGGATTTACCAATTCCAGAGGTAACCTATGCAAAAAAAAAAGCTAATTTTAAAAGGTCTGTAGAGAAAGGCTCCACACCTGAAATCCCTATCAAAGCTACAGAGCCAGAGGAGGGGAATTCTGCCTTCTCTTTCCTCTGCCTTCACCTCCCCCACCTACTAAAACTCCTTAACTAAATCACTCCAGATTTTTTTTTAAACCTGCATATCTGGTGCTCAAAGACTGCCTGAGCTTGAATGAGAAATGAAACACATCCAATAACACTGAGGATGTGGAAAACCAGCCCACTCCCATTCTCTGATCTACCCAAGATTAGATTAAGAAAGCACAACCTATTCTTTATCTGTGTGATAAAGTGTCATAGCACTAGATTACACTAAAGCACACAATGTGAAGTCAGGAACACACATAAGTAAGAGTATCAGAAAAAAATGTGTCTACAAAACATCCTGGGAAAGATCTAAGGTGAACTGTTCTTGCCAAGCATGCCAGCAGGGGTAGCAGCACAGACTTCACATTGCTTTGGGCACTTTTAGGTGGACACAAGATTCATTTCCCAGGGTGCCCGCACAGGTAGATCCCAAGACCATCACCAAACATGGATTTACCGAAGAACAGCCCAAACCACAGTCACTTTGACTTATCTCACTGCACTCCCACTCCAAACCCACTGAAACGAACATCCTGACGACTTCAATGGACTGTGGGCTAGGCTAAACACCTACCGGAAACCCTGTGAACTATCAGCGTACAGGCCGCTTAACTTGGACGCCTCACAAACCCAGAGCCCGGCCGTGCTGCCTATCGGCTGGCGAAGAGATGGCACGTAAGGTCTCACCCCTCCTGCCGCCCCCACACGGCAGCCCACCTCACAGGCACCGAAACCGCCCTCTCCGAGCGGCCGAGAGCGCTGCCTGACGCCTGCTGGCCAGACATTCACGGAGAAGCCTCCCCGCTGCTGAGGCGGCCCTCGGCTAGG
>NW_010544545.1:0-265 GCF_000687285.1 Phaethon lepturus
GGGCAGGGTAGTCACACCGTGGGGCAGAGGAGGTGTGGGACCCCGCTGGGTGCTCCTGTGCAGCCGTCTCAGGAGATCAGCCTTATTTTTGTCACCCCCTCCTTAAGCCCCCAGCTCTGTCTGTTGGGCCCGGAGCCCCCCGGGGACAGCCTCACCCGTTACACCGCACCTTACAGGGGCACATCTTGAATTTTTCTTTCAAAACCCCCAGTTTCCAGCAAACGGAGGCCGAGGCAGGTCCAAACATGGGGTGCAGGCACGGGGC
>NW_010544545.1:354-677 GCF_000687285.1 Phaethon lepturus
GGAGCCCCCCCCCCCCCGCCGCAGAAAGCCCGTCATTAGAGCTGCTCCTGCGCACCCTTTCCGCCGACGGACCACGCTATTTTCTTTAGTCTTTTATTTACACTTTATTGCTCTTGTTTTTGCACCGGCAAGCGCTGCTGGAGTGCACAGAAATCCTTCAGATCTCGGCTGGCAGCAGAGCTCTGCCTAATCATAGTCATTATCTGGAAGCAGGTAATGGGCATCTTTCCCATGTTAATTTGAAAACAGAATCGGTGAGAGCAGGACACCGGGGACAGAGCATGCCTGCGGCTTTCGGTTGATTTTTGGGCGCCGGTGGCTTC
>NW_010544545.1:840-1102 GCF_000687285.1 Phaethon lepturus
ATAAACTCCCCCGGCCTCGCTTTGCTGGCGGCGAGGAGGATGGCGGCTCTCCCTCCTCCCCGCGCCACCGCCAGAACTTGCCCCCGGCTCAGCCCAGCGTGGCTGGGTCCTTCGTTAACAAGGACTCGTCCCTTTTATCCCCATCGGCGGGAGGGGACGGGGACGGGGACGGAGGTGAGAGGCGAGGATTTCTCCCGGGGCCGGGAGGGGAAGGCTGGGTGGCGTTGGAGTTTCGTTTGCTGAGATACCATTAACGAGTGAG
>NW_010544546.1:0-208 GCF_000687285.1 Phaethon lepturus
ATAAAACGCATCTCCTGCGGCTTCCGCCTTTTATTTTTGACTTCCACACCTTCCCTCTTACCAAGCAGGCAGCTGTGCACGCCCGGCACCAGGTCCCCTCTTTTCCCTGCTCCCTCCCTCCCCAAATCTTGCATTTCCAAACCTTTCCTGACCCCATTCGTCACTTCTTTCAGCCTCCATCCTCTTCTTCCTCCCTCTCCCTTTCCCT
>NW_010544547.1:0-10271 GCF_000687285.1 Phaethon lepturus
GCCGGCTGGGGCTAAACCACGACACAAGGCAAAAGTGGTCCTGCTCCTGAATGGTGTGAGTGGTTTAGTAACATGGCTGGAGTAACACAGGTAAGGCTGAGGTGCTCAGTATCTTCTTTGTTTCAGTCCTTTTTCCTAATAAGGTCTCTCAGATCTTTATACTTGGGAAAGGTTCAGGGAGGAGAGCACCAGCACTGGATGAAGAGCAAGTCAGGGATCAATTGGGAGTTCTAGATCCATACAATTCTATAGAGCCAGATGGGCTGCATCTGAGGATGCTGAGAAAGCTATTTGATACCTTTGCAAGGTTGTTCTCTCACCTTTGAAAGGTCACAGAGAGCACAGAAAGTCCACAGCAATGGAAGGCAAATAATTGCACCCATCTGTCAAAAGGATGATCTAGGAAACCATAGGCTGCTCAGCTCCACTGGACTCCTTGGAAAACTCATAAAGCGAGTCCTCTTGGAACATGTTTTGGGGTATGTGAAGAAGAGGGGGACTGGAAACGATCAGCATGGATTTCCCAAGGCTAAATCATGCCTGACAAGCCTGGTTGCTTTCCATGATAGACTGTGAATAAAGGAAGAACAGTAGTGGTCAGTAGTGACTTTTGCAAGGCTTGCAGTTACAGTCTGTCACAGTATGCTTGTATCCAAGTTGGGATGTTACAGCCTAGATGGGTGGACAACCAGATGGGTAAAAATCTGGTCATACACTATGTGGAGGCCAGTAACAAGTGAAGTACTGGAGAACTCTATCCTATGGCCTGTGTAGTGTCTTTAGCAGTGATCTGGAGGTGATGGAGTGTACTCTTGCCTGCAGAAAAGACCAAACTGGGGAGGCCAGGTGATATGCTTGAGAGCAGGACTGTTACACAGAGGGACCTAAACAGGCTGGAGGAGTGGGCTAACAGGAACCTTATGAAATGCAGCAAAATCCTGCACCTTGAAGGAAGAACCCTTTGCAGCAGTACAGTCAGGACTGGCAGGAGAGCAACTTTGCCAAGAAGAAAGTCCAAAACTAAGGGAATGGAACAAAAAAAAAAACGGAATTTGGAAGGTGAAATAGGATCAAGGGTATTGACAAGAATACTTGCCTTGCAGGGTGTATCAGGGGACTGGGAATCCTGACTCCTCCTTATCTCCATGCTTCTGCATTGTGGTGATGTCAGTCTCCAGTCAGGTCATTTAACTTTTGTCCCATCACTCTGTCACTCACAAATGATAGTGATTTGCTTGCAACATTCAGTAGACCTTTGAGTTCCTTGGATGAAAAGTGTGTAGGTAGGAATAAATCTTAAAAGCTAAGTGGCTGTTACTAGGAACAAATAACAAACTTTTTTTTTCCCCCCCAGTAAGCCATATAGTATATTACCTTCAGAATGTTATAAGCAAGTAAAAATGTTAATGTGAATGGAAACAATTAAAGCTGGGAAGAAGCAGTGTACTGTGGAGATACTCCTCCCTTAAAACACAAGAGAGAAATGTGGTATAGTCCTGGTTAATGTAATTGCTTTGAGCACTGCAGGGTGAACCAATTCTTCAAATTGTAGGCAAGATTTCTGTCTTGCCTACATTTCATTGGGTTGCTAGACTGATGAAGTGGACTTCTTTGCTTCCTTCATGTGCTTCATTACAGAGTAAATGGCCTGTTGTAGGTTGCTGAGGTAGGGTCAGAAGGAAAAACAGGTAATTTTAAAATATCTTCTTGGTATGCTTGGCAAAATAAATCTTGCTAAGTAATGATGTATCAAAATCTTACTGTGGTGGTTATTCCACTTGGGGTAGCAGATCTCAGCGGTCCTGCAGATGGGGAAAATGGTTTGGCGAGGTCTTAAATCCTTGTGTTTTGGTTCTCCCTCTTCATGCACAGATAAAGCTTATATATGCATATTCTTCCATGTGAAGGTTGAACATAACTAAACAGTAATTTACTATAGCCTGTGTAAAGGGTAAAGTAGGAATTTACTTTTCTGCCTGGTCATTAATTTTCTGCCTACTTCTTGCCTTTTGAGGGAAGTGAGTATTGAAGTTGGGTACACATACATGAATTCTTTGGAATGAATTAAGTATTCCTAGCTTTCCCCATCTTCCCTTCAAATATATTAGTGCTGCTTTAATTTTGCTTAAATTGTGGGTATACTACAAGCTCTTGGAGTTATTCCTGCTTCAAAAGACATACAAGTAATTAATTCAGTCACAGGAAAACCTTGGAGTAAGATAGGAATTTGAATATGTGTATTTCTGGTTGACTGAGTTTAACAAATTGGTTGAGGAAAACCACATGTAGCATCCTGATAAATGCATAACTTCCAAAATGTTAGTCTTACTAAAAAAAAAAAAAAAAAAAAAAAAAAAAAGCAGCACTGAAATATCTCAGCTATCTCTTTGTGTGGTATCAGTTTATTACCCAGTGTAGAACTGAGCTTACTGTTGCAGAAAGTAAGTAGTTCTGCTTTAATGGTTGTCAAGTTTGACTCTCTTGCTTTTTCCCTGCCAGTTCTTATGCAACCTGCTTACAGAAATTGAATTCATGGGTTTGGTGGTAATGACGTAATTTTTTGTATTTTGTGGCTGGCTTCTTCAGATTACTTAATGCAGATTATCTGTATTTTTCTTTATGCTTAAAATGACCAGTGTGCAAATGTTACTTCAAGACTTCAACGGACAAGTAGCAATTTAGCTTCACATATCCTAGATGTGAAGAGTATGGAATAGGTAACACAGCATTAAAATTGTTGAGAGGCCAGAGCCAGTTTCTGGCCATAAATACTTCTGATAATTGTCAAGTTCTTTTGCTGGTCTTTCCAGTTAAGATCCTTGAGAATCCACACCATTATTCCTCAGCAGAAACCCTCTTCAGCCCCAGGGTATAGGTGTTTGTGAGGGAACATGGAGCGCTGACTAATGTCTATCACATTTATAAAAGAAATAGCTCTGTTTCATGGTAAAAACTTGTTACAATGCTAATTAGATAATTCATACTATACTTGCTTCTTACAAAAGAGAATAAAATAAGTATCAGCTCTGTTTCTGAGCTATGCACTTCATTTTTTATGAAGTCAAGGGACTTCAGCTTCTGTGTGCAAAATTATTTTTTAGTCATCTATTTTTGCAGTGTTTTGTCATGCCTCTAAACCAAGCATGGGAGCAGGTCCTCATAATATTTCGTGGAGTAGCATTTCAGGTTGTTCATTGCCAGAGAGATTTGGGTTTGTATGTGCTTTGTAAAGAACTCTGGTTGTTGGTCTTTGGAGTTATTAGTAAAAATGAATATTTATATTTTAAATACCGTGTAAAACAAAGGCAGCCAGAAAGCAAGCCAGAATAACAATTCTGGTAGTCTTATCTGCATAGTTCAAAATCTAGAAAATGCTGCCCATGTGTAAGAGGATTGCTGGTTCTTCTTTAAAGTTATATTTTAGATTTTTGTTACAGATTTAAAAGTAACTACTTGGGGGTAAAGGGTATGTGGGAGGCATTTCAGTAAGCTTCTGAAACTCCTGAAATCAAAGATGCAATAGAGAGCTTTGAAAGGATAAATATTGTAATGTAAGTAATTTATTGAAAATGTGTGTTTAAAAACAACAAACAAAACAAAACACCCAAAAACCCCAACAAAAACCAAACAAACCAAAACAAACTCATACAGCTCTTAATTAGCTTTAATACCATATTTACAGTCTTTTGGACAGACAATCCATTCTCTTCCAAAAATAAGATACTAGCGATAGCAGTTCTCTCCATATCTGCACACATTTTGCACATACAGCGCTTCTGATTAACTTGTTACCATTTTGAATAAAAACGTACTTTTCCTCCTTTTCCCCTTCTTTTTTTTTCTTTTTATTAAAGATAAAATACATCTACATACTTGCTATGTACATGCTTTCACACTGTCATTTTTTTCAGAAACAGGAGCAATCGACTATTTCTGACTTGCCCATGCAACAGGTAGGAAGAAGGAATAATGTAATGAAAATTAGTATTTAGGATCTCTCTGAGCTGGAACTCGTAAGTTCAGGCATCTGACAGTATATAGGCTACTAGACTGTTTCTAGATCTTACCAGCTGCCAATTACAAATCCGTCTAACTTCTTACCTTATTCATTCCATAAGTATGCATTGTTGTTCCAAACAGGAGGCTTTTGTTGTTAATCTGTGATTTTTTTTTTCCCCATATTTTTATTTATATGTGCATGTATAATATAGACAAAGAACACATTGAATAAAATGTCCTTAAAAATCAGCTTGCTTTGGTCTGCATAAAATAATTTCTATACTGGACAATGCTGTAAGCTGTGACATTTGCATAACACCCTAAACAAGACCACCCTTCCTCTGTGACTTGCAGTTGGTGACCTTGAAACCTTCTGTGGATCTGGAGATACAGCAGCAACTCTGTTCTCCAAATAGACCTGACTGGCTTCTTTTTTCAGAAAGTGGGAAGTCTAGAAGACTTGTTATTTTCGGATGACTGGGTAAAACAGTGCTTCACATGCATTTTTCTGCTATGAGGTTGTGTATTAGTACTTCTTTCCAGAGAGACAAGGATATTCTCTCCCAGAACTTGAAGGCAGAGCCATTAGCTTTCATTTTATTATTAAAAAAAAAACCTTCTTGCAGTAAGAAGGAGGGATTGATTTCTTTTCTACAGTGGTGTCTGTGCCTCAGCAAATCCTGAAGATGGCATTGGCCTCCTGCTGCTTTCTTCATTCATCTTCAACATCATCCTCTGCTCTCTGATTCCTTGTTGGTGTTTCCTTGGAGGGTTCATTTGTATCTTCTCGCTCCCTAAAACATTGTTCAGGAGTACGATGTTAATTAAAACCAGCTAGAAATTTTACTGAAGAGATGTTTTGTTAGAATGGTTCTAGCCTGCTCTAAGCTGACCTGGAAGCATACCAAACTGAACTCCATAAATCAAGTCTTGATGGTGGTGCAAGAGGTGCATGAACTACTTTTTTTTTTTTTTTTTCCGTAGCATGTATGTAGAGAAAGGGAGACTGGTGTATCTTTGCTCTTCCTTCTTTTCTTCCAATGGTCTCTTTCCATCATGAGAATAAAAAAAAGGTTTCTACCTTGAAATGATAATTCTGAACACAGAGCCTCATGGTGATTTAGGCTAGCAAGGGCAGAAACAGCTACAGGGACTCAGAGAAATGAGAAACAGTCTGGGCCTTGCTTATCGAATAGCTGTGCATGCTTGACTGACTTGGGCTTGCTAGTTCTAAGGGTTGAATGTTTGGGTTCTACCCTAGAGAGACAGAGGTGTCTAGTAATACTGAGCATATTCTGTGTCAAGAGATGGGACCCTCTAGGGTAGAAATTAAAAGGAGGAAGCAATGTGCACTTTTCTTGGTTTCTTTTTTTCTCCTGTGCTTTCCACTCTGTATGTTGGTGCTGGAGGGAGAATGTGAACCCTTCATATGTTCCATTCACTTTGCTAGAGAAAGGTACTTACGTCATCTCATAGTCCTTGTCCTTGTCTGCCCGACAGCAGCAGCAATAGGCTAATATACCAATAACTATAATTGCAGCAACAGCTCCACCAATGACGCCAGCGTAAAGAGCTATGTTCATGGATGCTGCACAGGAATAAAAGAATTAGTCCTTTGCAGTGCGAATGGTATCAAATGCGATCAGCACAATCACTGGACTTCCAATCCCACCACCAGATGTCAGATCTCACTACAAGAGCCAGACTGAGTGGAAGCTGCACTTACTTGACTACAGCAACTCGAATTCATTCTGTACTGGGTAGCTGATAAGTTTGCAGGAGCAATTAGTTAGATCGCGATAGGGAAGAGCCCATGGATGTGAACAACCAGTATCTGAACCATCAATACAGTTTAGTTTCAGGCTTTGGGGGCTCAGGCCTATCTCCCGCTATACTTTTTTTTGGTCATCTGTGAACTAACCCTATGAGTTAGTGAGTGCTCTATTAGCATGTAAACCAATGCAGAAAATGTGTTTTAAAGGTTAAAAAAAGTGCTTTTTTTTTTTCTTTGAGAGAGAGAAAGCAGAATTTTATACTTCTGTCTGCATTGCCTCTATTAATCCTTTGACACTTGCTAAGATACTTTCTCTGGTACTACTCTTCCAGCAAGCAACCCCGCCTCTTACGTGGCACAACGCTGACTGTCATGTTGCAAAATTCCTTTCCCACAATGTTTGTTGAAGTGCAGATATAAAAGCCAGAGGTATCCGCCGAGATGTTCTTCAGAGTTATTTGTTCCCCTGTTGTGAAACACAAATCCAGTCCAAAAAAAGGGAGAAATTAAAGCATAGAAGGAGATGGGGACAGCAGCCCTTCCATTCCACCCCAGGGTAGTGGGAGTGAGGAGAGGTTATTAAAGCTGATGGATTGCTCTGTCTTGCGTGGGAGCTGCCGTGCTAGTCCCTAGGTTCTAGTGTGATTTGTGGGAGGACAAACGGAAGCGTGCTGTTTTGATTACAGAGAACATGTGGCATTTGAACATTCCTTTTAGAAAGAAAATTGTAGGTGGAGGGTAAAAAAGTATCTGTGCTTAGTGAAAGCTTTTTTTGCATTGGATTTTGCTGAGAAATATAAGATGGCCCAAACCCGGCATCTGGCTTTGAGAACTGGCCATCTGATGAATTAACTTGTAAAATAACAAAAAGCTCTTCAATCCTCCAGCTCTTAGAATTTCAAATCTAAATAATTTAGCAGTGGGGGAAATAGTTTTTTAGTCTGGGAGAGGCCACGCAGGCTGTGAAAGTAAATGAAAGAAGAGAAATGCAGTGACATGGGATTGCTGTGATACTGATGTTTTCTGTCCAACCTAACAGAGCTCAGAACCATATGCTAAAGCTTAGCTCTGTCTGCTCAAGCAGTCAGGTTTTGTTTGTTGCATCTCCAGCTGACGTTTGTACGTGTAGTCCATACTTTTTGCTTGAGCTACTGATAAAGGTCCAGATTCCTGCTTTAAAAGCAAAAGGCTCCAAATACTTTTCAGTGACTTTCCTGTTTTATTTTCCCTGTGATCTCACTTCTTTCCAGCCCACTCGTGGGACTGGGATTCTGTTTAGTCTCTACTGGCACCTAGCGCCAGATAATAAAAGAGCATGCAAACTAGGAAATAACAAATGGCATGCTTGATTTTTTTTAATTATTTTTTAATATACTCTCAGTGCTTACTTCTCACTTTTTTTTTTTTTCCCCCCCAATGTGATGTTTATAGCTCTTGGAGTTGCACTCTATAACCAGACTGTAAATCCTCCTATATTAAATCAAAAGTAATTGACTGGTGGGTCAAATTGGAAAAATGCAGGTCAGATGATACTATCAATTTTTCAGTGGCTCCTAAGGGGACCCTGCACACTCTGCAGCCCTGGGACTTGCTTAGGACAGAAAGAAATTGTTTCTAGAGACAGTAGGGCATCCAGCCAGCTTGGGGTAGAAGGGGACAGTCGGCACACTACATGGACATCAATACTCTGATGAAAACAGAACTAAGGTGGAAATGGATCAGAAGAGACTCCTGTCCCAGGGAAGAACAGGGTGAGGGCAGAAGGAGGCAGGCAGCTGCTGCTGTAAGATAACACATCCTGGTATGTTCTGGGCTGTGCGTGATGCGTTGGCACCACTTAGTGGCCAGTCAAGTGAATAAGGTTTGTGTCCCTGGTGATATTTCATCTTTTGCATAATTTATGCAAGAATCAGCTAGTGAGTGTTGATATATCCTGTCGAGTCTGATCATATTTAGTTTACCTCCATAGCAATGCTACAGTAAGTTAAACCAGGAAGGCTAGGTTCAGATACATAAGAGGTAGGTTCAGAACATGCTAGAAACAAAGTTGTTTAAAGGAATAAATCCAAGTCCTCTGTCACTACTGCACTTCAAAGAGTACTAAACCCTCACTTCTGTGTGAATAGTTCTACCAAAGGTCCTGTTGTGGAAATTCAGTTCCTTTTTTTTTTTTCCCCTAGATTTGGACTTAAAATGAAAGCAAACAAAATATTGGGGCCTGTGTGACAGTCATAACAAACCAGAAGCCTCTTTCATGCTCAAAGCAACACCTTTCTCTAGGTGAGGAATCATCTCTGGAAGGAAAGTAGCTTCCAGAGCCAACGCTTCTTTCCCTTCACCCCAGCAAGTGACCTGGTCATTGTTGAGCAAGCTGGGATATAAAGATACACCAGTCAGTTAGAAAACTCGATGTTATTCCTCATGTTATGTCCCCTTTATGCTCAGCAATTGTGAAGTAATTGTTTCTGGCTGCTTCCAGAGTGAGCCAGCTTTCTTACCAGGTGAGGGCTGAAGTGAAAAATCGTACTGACCATTGTTACTTCAGGTAACAGTCCTTTTTCCCCTGCTAAGTTACTTGTGTGTGTGTTGTATCAAAAGGACAACTTTTCAAAATCCTGTTCAGAGAACTTTGCTAGAGAAAGCCTTAAGTGTGTTTTTGTATTTGCATTTCAAAATCTTTCCAACCCTGATCTACAGAGAGCTCAAAAACTTGGTGTCTTGGAATTTCCCCACCTTCTGTTCTTTGTAGTCCACGGGGCTCATTTTGTACATTGAAGCTTTGCCAGGTATATTTGGGCTTTGGGGAGCCCTCATGAGAAATGCAGGTCAGATTGATTGTCTGTCCATATTCTGCTGTCCCCAAAATCTTGCATTCTGGCTTGGATGGTGCAACTGAAGGAAGAAAAAAGGAAGGAATTTCATTAATTGGAAGTAGTTTTTTGTTTCAATCCATCCCCTGCACCTATGGTTTTTATCCTTTCTAAACAGAGGCTGGTCTTGAACCTTCTTGGTCCTTCTTATCAAAGGAACTGGAGTGAACTTGTCTCTAATTTGTTTTTCCCTTCTTGGCACTGGTCAGCCAAGAATTTGTAAGATGCTTTTTGGGATATGCCTCATAGTGTTGTGTAACTCATCCTTTGATAACCAGAGTATGAAAAGCCGCAGGGGGAATGAGGAATGCCCTGTAATAAGGCAAGGGTTATCAGGAAAGTGAACTATACAACTCTAAAGACTCTCTTCTACAGTCAGGTGTATAAGGGAGTTGGGTGCTCTAAGCCTTCCAACCTACTTCTATACTAGTAGGAAAAGACCAAAGATGGAATTGTGGATGATTACTTCTTGGGGAAGTTTTTTTTTCAGTTAGAAAATCTGTTGTCTGAAGCAATGTGGATATTAGAGGAAGGACAGTGTTTTACCTAATGGATCTGGTGTTGCATCCATCATGCTTACCAAGGACGAAAAGAGCCAAGGTTGCGGTCTGCCTTGGGGGGTCATTCCTTAGACGAACGTTGCACGCATATGTTCCATTTTCTTCCATGGTGACTGCTTTGATGGTGATACTGATGTCCCCTTTGTTTACATCACCACTAAACCATATACGGTTTTCATAGCCCTTGCCATACTGTACAAGTCCATCAAAATACCTAGTGACAGCATCATACTGATAGAAAGGGAGGGAAAATGATCAATCTTAGTTTCTTCTGTGTGATTCTACAACCTAACTCAATGGTAGTCCACTCTTAAGAGCAGCTTGGAAAAGTGGGCCTTAAACTGCCACAATTTGCCAAAAAAACCAAGAAAAACATAGAAATTCAAAAGGGTCTGTGTTTCTGTCTGGAATTCCCTTCTCCCACCTTATCTGAAGTCAGAGACAACTGATTTTTATTTTTTTTTGCTGGGGCTTATTCACCTTTCCTCTCCATGACAGGATACTGTGACACTTGTCGGAGATCCATATGTCAATCAGATTCCCTGATGATTACACAAACTCCCTTGCTTTCTTCCAGCAACAATCTTCAGAGAAGAAACCCTGGGCAGTTACTGCAAGGAGATCTCCAAAGGCTGCTTCCCCTCTCCTAATTCCCAAGTAGTCTAGGAGAACTTTAGAGGTGTCTCCACCTTCAAATACTGCATATGAATGTAGGACACCTCAAGAATCTCTTCATGTATTATTATTATTAACTTAAAACTTTTAATATAGTATCTTATATATATAAATATACGTGTATAATACATATAAAACATACATCTCTTTTAATAAAGTATGTATTTCACATTTTAATAGATGTAAACCCGAAGTACATACAGTGATGTATCCTCAATACACAGTTGCAAGACCAAGAGAGAGGAGAGAGAAGGGTGAGGGTTTGCGAGTATCATGCAATAGTTTTGGGATAAATTGCATCTAGAATCAGAGTTTCTGTTTGCATAGTTCTGAGATTAAAGAAAGTCTTGAAGGAATCTTTTTCTTCCAACACATATTCACACCCACATTCCT
>NW_010544547.1:10302-25730 GCF_000687285.1 Phaethon lepturus
TTCTACTCCCCCCCACTCTTGGATGCCCTATTGTATGGGGGTTTTTTAATGTAGCTTGATTTACCTCACTATTGATTTTCCTCCAGACAACAACATCTCCTGAGGTAATAGAAGCCTCCGTTTTAAAATGACAGCGGAGAGTAACATTGTTCCCTCGTGCCACCTGTATTTCCTTGGCAGGTGCTTCCACAATGAGGGCATGAGCAGTCACCAGAACTAGGAAGAGAACAAATTCTGCAGTCAGCAAGGTCAACGACATCTGGGTTCTACGTTTTGTCTTTTTGGCTTTCTTACATGCCACAACAACCCCACATCCCTTCTGTCATCCATGACATTCCCCACTGAGCAAGAGGTGACATATGCTGGGGTTGATTGACTATAGGAAGCTGCTGCACAGGATAGCCAAGAGCTAAACTCTGCTTTCCTTTCCTTGCTTCGCTCTTCTTTTCCTGGACATACATTGCCATGGAGTTTATAAAGATGTATTTTTTTTTTTTCTGAGCCCTCTTTCAGTACAACTGACATCCTTTGACAGTTCTAAATATACAGAGGGAGACAGATAAACCGATAATACAAGTGCATCAGCAGTCTTAAGGATTCAGGCTACACTAACAAATTGATATTGTCAAATTTCAGGGATCAGGAAAACTCAAATAACTTGCCTCAATTCAAGCCCATAAAGAAGTGACATTTTGTGCTAGGGAATCAAAACCTGTTCAAGTAATGCCCTGAAAAGAGAAAAACCTAGAAAAGCAAAGAGAGCTTGACAGAAACAAGAGAAGAATAGCTATTCTTTTTTAAAAATGAGTAGGGTAGTAGTCACCCTTCTCCAAGAACTGTAGCTCCTGCCTGTGGAGCACAGGAATGGCCGAGAGTTGAATAAAGCAGAAATCCCTCTGTGCTCCAGTGAAGCATGTGGAACACAGCAGAGGTGTTTCTTGTACACTGTATTCCATTTGACCTGATGCTTAATTCATCATACCAGAGCATTAGCTAGTGGCAGCTGTTAGTTATTCTCAGAATTGGGCTGGAGGTTTACCTCTGCCCTGACATAGATGACCTTAATGCCTGTGGGAACCTATGTTTAAAAACACCTGCTTTCTCCTTACAGTTTGTGTGGGTTTTGTGGGGGTTGTTTTATGGCATCAAATTGAATAATTTGAAAAAAATCTAAGTCTGAAACTGGTTAGAGAGATTGTAGGGGGGTGGGAAAGGGAGTGCTGCTCAGAGGCACTCCTATGGCAAAGAGGAATATGGTCCAGTAAGGAGGAAAGTGGAGGAGGGCAGAGATGTATGCTCTCCCCAAAAGGGGCATGCTATATGTGGTGGTGAAGGTTTGCTTCTGGAAGAACCAGGCTGAGTCAGTGTTTCCTGGAGAGGATTTGACTGAAAAGTTGCTGTCTAGCAAGCTTTGTGTTGTCATTCTGCCATATATCTGTCCAGATTACATCCGTAAGGAGGTGTAGTGTGTAAGGGAGAGAGCAAAGGACGTCTTAGATTCCACTTTGAGTTGCAAACTCATTGTGCATACATGTTTAAGACAGGAAAAAACCACAGACACCTGCATTAGGTCAGTAAGAGTAAGCCATTGACAAGTTGAGCAAGACCAGATCCTTAACTACAGCAGCAGTGAACGACAGTGTCCCTTAGAAAATAACAGTGTAGGGACCCAAAAGGTTTTGTTGTCACAGCGCTAGGAACCTGCTGGTAGCAATTCAGGTGCTTGCACAGGATAACATGGGATGGTTGGCATGGGGATCTGGTCCCACTCGGGAGAGGCTAAAGCTTCTGTAACAGCTTCCTGTATCCATACTGTTCTCCATAGCAAGTGGTCCTTCAGGTCTGTTAGAAGTGGCCTATACTTCCAGAACTGCTGCATCTTCCCTCTCCTGAGAGGAGTTTGATGGAATTTTCACAGCAGCCAAACCTTTCCCTCCCCTACAGCCCTCCTACCTTCCACAGCTGTCTTCAGAAGCAGCTTCAGACATTTTCAGCAGCAGTGCAAAGACCACCTTCTGCGCTTGTTCGCATCCTGGTAATAAAAGGCAGCAGAGCGACCAGCGCAGGAGGCTTGTAGCTGAAGTTCTGATCTTCCTGCATTCCCTGTCCCATAACTGAGTTGTTCTGTGGTCTTGCACAGTTAATTACTTAAGCATGCTTTACTTTAGTCTCTTCCTCAGTGGTTTCTGTTCTCTTGGGGATTAATTCATTTACAGCTGCTGACAGCTATAAGAGGGAAACCAGCAGGGCAGAGTATTTCTAGCATGGTTTTATTGCAGCCACTCCCAGGCCTTTCCCTGCTCTGGAGCACCCAGTGCAAGGGCTGTGTTTGTGTAGCCCTAGAGCTGTTCCTGACTACGTTTTTCATCGTGCCCTCCATATGAGACACCTATAAAAGCTTTCTTGTTGCTTGTTGTGACTGGATAGAAGCACTTTCCTGCATTTAGGTGAAAAGCACCACCATCTGTACTAGGAGATGGAGCAAAACCTATTTCCTGATCCTTTTGTCACTCAGAAACTTTCCACCAGACTGGGGTTCACTGACAGGTCATTAACTCAGCCCTGAGGCAAAGAGGAGACCGCCCAACCCTAAGGCTTCCCCTCACAAGTGCTTTTCCTTCTTCCAATTGGATGACTCAAATCCTACAGTAAATGAGATCTTTGTTTTCTTCCAAACATGTCTTCAGTGCAGAGTCGGGGAACAGCTAAACCAAACACCACATACAAGAGACACAGCTCGTAAGAAGCAAGACTGCTTATTTATCTGTGGCTGTCACCCCAATGCCCAAATTCTTCTGCCACTCTCCTGGTTTTCACACACGACATCTCTTTCTGGGTCTCACTCCTCCCTTGTTAGGGCTTCCGGCTCTTGGGCAAGCTGCATGGTTTCATTCTGGGACGCCATTTACTCACGCCGACTTCCTCCTTCCCCCTTCTCACCACATTTCACTCCTTCACAAAGTCACCAACAGCCAGTCACAGTCAGCATGTCTAAAAATTGGGGCTTATTCTTCAGGGGTTGGGTTTGTTTTTTCTGAGAGAAAACAGAATCTATTCTAAGTACAGTTAAAGGAACAGGAGGGCCAATTCTGAAAGAACTTCAGAAAAGGAGAGAGGATGAATATACTACATAGTACTAGAGGGATGGTGTCACCTAGATTAAAGCCTTAGAATTACTTTTTGTGTGTTATCAATTAGTATGTTTATTAACATTTTAAGAAACTGAGAAATGTTTTATCTTCCTCTGCTCAGCTTAAACATTTGTACTCATACGAAGGAAGAAGAAAATCAAAGTGATCTGTCTACTTTCACATTTCTTACTAAGTGTTAATAAAAACAGAAGGAAGGGCAATTAGAGGAATATTTTGTTTGCTGAAAAAAAAGTGAGATTCTGATCAAGCAAAATTATAATTGCTGATTTGTCTGGGTAGATTTGGCTAGTGAGAAAAGTAGGAAGAGTGGAAATGTTTAATTTCACTTTTACAAGGAAATGCTCCAACTTCTAATTCCTCAATACTTTACCTCAGAATTTAACTGAAATTTAATTCCAAAGTGGGAGAGGGGAAACCTCTTAAATGTGAAATTGGCAGTAAAAGTAAATATTTTGTTTGATTCAGAATGACAGTTTTGGGCTTTTCCTTCAGCAAGAAGTTCACAGTACTAGTTATTCACACAACTGCAGTGAAAAGCTGTATAGCAAGAGAAGTCAGCCTGTGCTGAGATCCTGATGCAGCTCATTCAAGGCAGCTCTGGCATCCCATCACTGCACTGCCATGTGCTGTGCAGTTTCTCCACTCCGGTGCAGTGCAGAAATCTACTCTACCTTCTCCCAAAATTTTTCACAGGCCACTATTTATTATTCCCATTTGAGTCCTGTCCAAACAGGCAAGAGCAGCTTCACCCAACATACATATTTCTGCTCTGAAGAGTTTCCCCATCTATAATTTGGATAGCATGAATGCTGAGAATGAAAAGGAATGAATACCAACAGCATTACACAATTTACATAATGATCATCAAATCATGACCCAAGTCATATTTGTTGCGTGTGGCGCACATCCACTTTTTCTAATTACGTTAAACTTCGTGAATTTTCTTCTTGTGTATCTTATTGTTGAAGTGAGGTTTTCAGGATTTTTGATAAAAAAACCCAAGTGATTTCCATGGGCATAGCTTGCTTTGAAGCTTGGAAAAAGGTCTTCTCACACCAATGCTTGTACACAAGACAGGTCAAAAAGCAGTGGAACTGAGACTGCAGGCTCTACAAGACAGGATGAGAAAGGGGAAGTCTGCGATGAAGGCCAAGGGTGAGCTGGCTGATAAGTATGCATTAGTAGGGATCACTGTGTATCCCCTTGGCGTGAATAATATAGAGAGAACACAAGTTGTATCAGACTACATACAAACAGTAGGATTTAGGCTTGACGGAGACGTACGGTACCTCCAGATTTATGTGTAAAAGAACAAAACCCAAGGACTTTTCCACCTCCAGCTGAGGAAGTTCTTTCTTCAGAGATAAACATTGTATTTAACAGAAGCCACTAAAGCTGTTTTTAAAAAATATTTTCCAGCCTCATGAAGAATAGCATTCTTTTCCTGTTCCTGACACTGTCTTGCAGCTTTAGGAGATGCCTGTGAGTCTGGACATTCAGCACAGAGACAATAAACACACCTGCCTGACCATAAACATGAAGGAACTTTTACTAAACCAAAAAGAAAGACACAAAGTCCGTTGGAATACTCAGACTTTGTAATGTTGCTTTCTTCTACCCAACCCTTGAGGACATAACCAAATTAGTACTCACTTGCACTGAAAATGAACAGCCAAAGACTTTTCATTGCCATCCTCCTCATCTCTGCTTTGTTTCACCTCAGGGTGCTCTTCCTTGTAATCTCTAGGTGACTGGGTAAGTAATTGGCATTAGCTGAAGGGCTGCTTCACCATGGCGTCACAGGTTCACTTCCTGGGTCTCTTTTAAAGTGCTGCTTCTCCCATCTGCCACTCCCTCCCAGGCAGAATGACAAGCCAGATCACCAGTAGGCTTTGACATCACTTTCTGCTCCCTGCTTAGGGGCGGAGAGGAGACTTGTGAACTCCTTCCCTAGTTGTGAACTTTCTTCCCCAATTAAACAGCCTTTTCCAGTTTCTCCAAACGAACGTGCAGTCACATAAAGCAAGAGAAGAGGCAAACCAAAGGGTGTGGTGACTGGGAGTGTACGGTCAATACAACAGTTGAAGTCATGCATTTGATGACATGAAACTAGGGGAGGATAAGCCTCATTTATCTTAAATATTTATTAAGGGAGCCTAGGGCCAGAGTTAAAAAGGTATTGAAGTGTTTCACAATGCAGGCAGCAGCCCACATCCAGGCTTTAAGGAGCTGAGGTGCCTAACTCCACTTACATTAAATACCTGTAAGGATATGTAATTTTTGAGAATTTGATGACTAACAGGTTATATAAATATAAGTGAGAGGCATCTACGCCAGGTTCTTATGCTTACTGTTCAATTGTCCCAGTGTGTGGCTTGCACAGCAGCCGTATGTACCAAAGGTACTTTCTACTGAAAAGGGTGTTAGATAAACCATCAATGGCTTGTAGCATGCTAGCTATGTATCCTTTGAGGCATGTGCAGTGCAAGTCCAGCCACTGCTCATGTCTTCTGGATGGGCACTTGGAAAGCACAAATAACTGCTACTATAATTGACTGAAGAATAAAAGGAGGACTGACGGCAGCTCAGGCAAATATCTGACGTTACATTTAATTGAGTGCAGCTGGCTAGCATGTCTTTTAAACTCTTCACTGCCAATGGGCAGCAAGGGATGCCTCCATCTGGGATAGTCATCTATGCTCTATTTCTAGCCATTTGAGAGACAAAATACTTTTAGGGTGTGAACGGTCATTTTAGGCATCTCAGATGGGGACTTCATGTCTTTAGATACCATCTGCAGATTAAATTAATCATATTCACAGTGCAGTGATAATACTGATGAACTCTGTTTTGATTATTGAAGGAGGCTACCTCAAAAGTGGGTGTCTGCACCAGAGATACCTGTGTTTAGTCCAATAAATTGGATCCGGATTTTGATCTTGTGCTGACCCCATACTTGCACAGTAAACCTGCCAAAAGTCACACTAAAAACTGCCATTTTGTCTATATGACAGTTGTTCAAAACACCTCCAAGACAATGAGACTTAGGAGTGACTGAAAATCCAATCCCTTTGGTAGAAAAGACAGCCTGTACTTCTGTGCTTGATACATAACTTCAGTTCTCTTCAAACAAACTTTTAGCACAAAGCAAATTAAAGCACATAAGAGTACAGAAACTGTATTCTTCAGCAATCTTCCAAATGAGGACAGCCAGTAGAAAAATCCATCCTGCTGTATGCGTCTCATCTTTGATAGGCTGCAGGCATTAAGAGATGGCAGGGACCCTGCGAAGTGAGCAGATCCTTTTTCCAAAAAAGAGCTTGCTAACCTCTAAATGCTAACTACAAATTACTTGAGATGTAAACAAAACTGGAGCAAGGTTAGTAGTCTCCTTTCTCGTCTTTGGAGCCCACAAGGATGAGGTTGCCCACAAGGATGAGGTTCCTCACAAGGATGAGTTCCTTAAATTTTTACTTTCTTTTAAGAGTTTAAGATCTTTGTGACTTCATCCCACAGCCTCCAGGGAGAGACATGTAGGATCTTTACTCTAGCTTCCACACTTTTGATTTTGCTCCCATTTAGGATTTTAACTGAATCTGATGAGCAGAGATAGTGACAGAAATGCCATCACGGTACACCATCTGCCCATACTTCATCTGTTAATTTTCAGTTCTCTACATAACAGCTTCGAGTATTCACTGAAAGAACTTGGTTACAGTCCCTGACAGACACTGTACCAACTTGGTAAGCTTGCCATTATCCTTTACCCAGAAATAAAACTTTCACTATCATTTATACAGTCTCTGTTCTCCTCAACAATTTCAAAATCCACTTGACTGATATCAGCTAAATTTGACAGACAGATAGTAAGCTTAAAGATGGGAAGTTTCAATTTCATAAAAATCATCAATCCCAATCAGTTGGGATAAGAGAGAAATCTAAATTAATAGTACCTCTTAGGCATTAATCATTGTCTTCCATTCCAAGAATCTGTGGTTGTGCAACTGATGCACCTAACCATGGCCTGTCTCATCTCTTGCGCAGCCAGGCAGATAGGGAAATACAGTATAGTGAGTAGTCACAGGGGCAAGAGCTGATGGCTCCTTGAGGGATGTTTATCGTGTTGAGGTGCCTGGACTGCAGGACACACGTCTATTGGAAACCAGGCTTGTTAATCCCACTGCATGTGGAAATACATGGTATTTACTCTGTTTTCTTAACATCAGCACCTGGCTACTAAAAAACCCACAATAGAGAGAACTTGAAGAGTTAAGCTGAAAACAGTGCCTATAACAATATTTCTTTAAACACCTAAAGCAGGTCTGAGCTTAGTGACCTTACTGTCTAAAAAACTGTATGTTGATTAAGCACTGCATGTTAACCCTGAAACAAATGCACTATTTTCACATAAATTTGTCATTTAACTGTAAAAGTAACAAGGTGCATCAGTTGCATTACAAGTGAATAAGTTGGTGCTGAGATTGATAATGTTCTGTTGTTTTGGAGACTTAGCTAAATCAGACTGGTATCCTAAGTATCATACAGAGCATATGCTCTAACACCTAATACTTACATAAATCTGATATTAAGACACTTGTTCAGATGCACTTATTGCTTTTGTTAGCTATTTAGGCCTAGATTGGAAAAGGTATTTAGGCACTTATCTCTTGTCACTTTTCCCTGACAGTTCTTGTTGGGGCCTCAGGAGCTGTTGATGACTGTGGGAGGTAAATGTACAGTTTACCTATGAGAAGTCGGTAGAGCTGCCTAAATAGAAAGACTGGGTCAGCTGGCAATTTTAAGAGATTCTAATTTTGTTTCTGGGTTGACTTTCTTTCCCTGTCTAGTGTGAGCTGCCAATATTCACAGGCATTGGCACCACAGCTAAAAGAACTGCCATAGGTACCGGCAACCTGCCAAAGCTTTGCCATGGCCCTGCGTAGGCTAATGCAGGCCTATGTCTTAGCATAGGCTGACAGACATTGACTTCTTCATCACTCACCCACGGGCAATGCAAACCTTTAAAGTCTTATTTTTGCTCATGGTTGCAGCTCTGTGGAATCTTTTTGCTGATATATAGGGTTTTTAGAGGATATTATTAGCTTATTTAAATGAAACTACTATTGACATGAAAAGTTTTATATGAAACTGGGGTAGCTTCATTGTCTTGCTAAAAATACATACTCTGATGAGGCTCGCCTATAAAAGCCAATGAGGATTAATGCATAGGTAGCATAGGGCTAACACTATAAATGATAGTAACTCCTGTTAAGGCAGAGAAAGAAGAACCTTCCATCAAGATCCCATCTTTACCACCAAAGAGGGCAGTACCTGGCCATGTTCAGTTTGGGCTCATCTATGAACAGGTATATTAATCACGAATGACAGATGCTCAACCACTTCCAGCTTGTTACTTTTTGCTATGTTTGCATGTGCATACATTCATTAGGATTAGGGGAAATGGCCTCAAGTTGCACCAGGGGAGGTTTAGATTGGATATTAGGAAAAATTTCTTTACTGAAAGAGTGGTCAAGCATTGGAACAGGCTGCCCAGGGAGGTGGTGGAGTCACCATCACTGGAGGTATTAAAAAAACATGTAGACATGGCACTTTGGGACATGATTTAGTGGCCATGATGGTGTTTGGGTTGACAGTTGGGCTTGATGATCTTAGAGGTTTTTTCCAGCCTCTGATTGGATTCTATGATTAGCAAAGATTTCTAGCATCCTTGCCTCTGTTCTGCATGGTCATCTCGATCCCATAAAGCAACAACTTGTAAAAAGCAGTGAGGAAGAGCTGCCAGGCTGTCTGCTGTCTGTGTATTCTCCACAAGTCTGCAGCATATGCAATCTTGTCTGCATCTCTACATGTGGTGTAGAGCGGTTGTGGTGGGCATGGCAGGTCTTTCAGGTCTAGCCATGATCCCCTGCTGCAGCTGTATCCTAAAGATTCATGAACAAGATTTTCCAAAGCAGCTCAGTGACTTAAAAGCATCAGTTTTTATTGGATGCCAGTGGTATATGTGCTCCCACAACATTTAGGTCCTTTGAAAACTCTGTTCTCTGATAATAAGGAAGTCCATTGGCAAAGGTCTTTAGATCACTTCCTGCCTCAATTAGCAGTAATTAACAAGAACACATGTGGCACTGTGCAGAAATGGCTAAAAACTGCATTGCCAGAAGAGGCAGCTGTAGGATCAACACAATTCAGCCTCTTTTGGTACATGAAACCATTAGGATCTCCTCAAACCTGTAATCAGTAATCCATTTCTCCTCTTGATATGACACCTGAGATTCAATATACCACTTTCTGTTGTTCCTACTTGCTCACCCCAATAATTGTATTAACACACATCTAGGCTACGAGCACTCAAAGGTTTGAGTGCCTGTTTAATGGCTCTTCTTTGCCATGATGTGGCATCCCTACAGATGTGGCCCCATCCCCATGTGGGGATGCAGCACTCAAGTAAGAAGGAAAGGGGGTATGCAGGCCTTGCCCAGCATGATGCAAGCAGGAAAGGTATCTGTGGTATGAGGTAGGTCATTTCTCTTTTCCACTTCCTTTCTTTTTTGCTTGTTTGTTTGCAAAAGGAATCAACAGTGGGATGTCATTGCATGACTTGAAACTGGAGCCCCCAGTACAGGTAAATAGCACTTAGGCTTTCATCTAGTTCTGCCCTGGACCAGCCTGGCCCATGATCTTTGCTGGGGAATCAAGAGATGGGGACTGGAGGTTTCCTCTTTGAAAAGGCATCGGAGGAGACACAATGTACCTCAGGCCTAGCCCTTCCAAGAATAAAAATCAGCTAATCATAAATCATAGAACCACAGAATGGTTTGGATTGGAAGGGACCTTTAAAGATCATCTGGTCCAACCTCTCTGCCATGACCAGGGACATTTTCACTAGATCAGGTTGCTCAAAACCCCGTCCAACCTGATCTTGAACACTTCAGTGATGGGGCATCCAAAATTTCTCTGGACAACCTGTTCCAGTGTCTCGCCACCCTCATCATAAACAGTTTCTTCCTTATATCTAATCTAAATCTACCCTCTTAGTTTAAAATGATTACCCCTTGTCCTGTTGCAACAGACCCTGCTAAAAAGTCTGTCCCCATCTTTCTTATAGGCCCCCTTTAAGTACTGGAAGGCTGCAGTAAGGTCTCCCTGGAGCCTTCTCTTCCCCAGACTGAACAATCCCAACTCTCTCAGCCTGTCCTCACATGAGAGGTGTTCCATCCCTCTGATCAGTTTTGTGACTCTCCTCTGGGCCCGCTCCAACAGGTCCATGTCTTTCCTGTGCTGAGGGCTCCAGAGCTGGATGCAGCACTGCAGGTGGGGTCTCACCAGAGCAGAGCAGAGGAGCAGAATCCCCTCCCTCGACCTGCTGGCCACGCTGCTTTGGGTGCAGCTCAGGATACGGTTGGCCTTCTGGGCTGCAAGCACACATTGCTGGTTCATGTTCAACTTTTCACTCACCAGTACCCCCAAGTCCTTCTTGGCAGGGCTGCTCTCAATCCCTTAATCCTCCAGCCTGTATTGATACCAGGGGTTGCCCCGACTCAGGTGTAGGCCCTTGCTCTTGGCCTTGTTGAACTTCATGAGGTTCCCATGGGCCCACTCCTCAAGCCTGTCAGCATTCTTCTGGATGGCATCCCTTCCCTCTACCAAATCAACTGCACCACTCAGCTTGGTGTCATCCGCAAAATTTCTGAGGGTGCACTCAATCCCACGATCTATGTCATTAATAAAGATATTGAACAGTGGACCCTGGACGTATGGACCCTGAGGGACACCAGTTGTTGCTGATCTCCGTTTGAACACTGAGCCGTTGACTGTAACTGGATGCAGCCATCCAGCCAATTCCCCATCCATTGAATAGCCCATCCATCAAATCCATCTCTCTCTCCAATTTAGAGGTAAGAATGTTGCGGGGGACTGTATCAAAGACCTTAGAGAAGTCCAGGTAGTTGACAGGTAGCTTACTTCTACTAAGCTTGGAGTGGCTCATCCTGCACTGCGTTTCCCAAGGACATCAGAGGTCATACCAGCTTTTCAAGTTGCGCTTGGTGGGATCCCACTTGCCTGGAGGATCCCTGCAGGTGGAGGTCCAGCCTCACTGGCTCTGGACTCTTCTCTGGGCTCTTCCTGTGACTGGGAAATGTCAGAGGATCCAGCCCACAGCGGGGAAGGAGTTAAGTGCTTGACCAGCTGCCGTCTATGAGGCACTGAATTCTTTCCCCATGCAATCCAGCAGCCAGCGTCAGGACAACACTATATTTAGAAAGCTGATAAAGGTTTGGTGCTGACAGTTGTCCTGCCCCTTGATGAAGAAGCCGCAGAGAGAGCGAGAGGGGGCAGCTGATTTCTCTCCCTCTCTAGTACCCGTTCCCTGCCAGGTTTCCTGCCCTCTTCACTGGACTCCATTGTGCCTCCAGCAGGGACCACGAGCAGAGTCGCCCAGGCACAGAGGGTAAGTGCCCTTTCCTTGCTTCCCTGTCTCCCTGCTTGCTCCCCCGTGAGCAGCAGCTGCTCCTCAGCCCCATTAGTGGCACACAGCTCCAGTTCTCCCTCCTGAGACCAGCTACTGGGGCCCTTGGGAGCCGCCGCCAGCTGTCATGGCATGGCGAGGCAGGAGTCACTCTGGCCAGACCTGGGGAAGTGTCGGCTGCTGTGTTTTCATGGTCCTAACTGAGTTATGGGCCCCCTCGCTCTCCTGTGCCCAGGGTGGGCACGGCAGCCTCCCCACAAAGGATTACAAGGACAAAGTCTTAAGGCTTAAAGCACCTTCGGCCTTGAACCTTAGGAGTGTTTCATTTTGGGGAGGTGAGGTCTCATGTTTCTTGCCCCCGAGGCTCCTTCCAGTCCGGCTCTGTGTATGGCTCCTTCCAGCCACCATGCACAGGCTGAGCTGGCCGGGGAGGGTATAGAGTTTCTGCCCTGCCACCCCTTCCTTCCTGGCCTTCCTGCACGCTTACTCACAGGGAAGAAGGGCATTGACGCTTGCTGGGCAGCAGCCAGGGAACTGCACGAGGCCTCAGGAACGGCAAGCACCCTGGCAGAGGAACCAGTGTCTGCTGGCTTGCAGCAACGGCTGCTCACAGGGTGGGAGCAAGATATGGGAGCCCCTTCTGCTGTACCCTTCCCTGCCACCGCCACCTCACAGCTGCGGGATGGCTTCCAGACCTTCCATACCTCTGTAATGGTCCTCCCTCCTACTGTGCTCCCCTTGTAGCGGATCGCCTCGCAGCTGCCATGGCCAGCGGCAGAGATTCAGACAGCGAGCAGGTGGTGCCCGATGGGGAGGACGAGGGACCAAACGTGAAGGCCGTGCAGGCCCACTATCTCCGCAGCCCCTCACCCAGCCGGTGAGTATGCTTGCCACAGGCACTGCCATGGCCTGTTGGTAGCACATGGTAGATCAGCTTGCCTTCCCTCCTCTTCCACCGCCTCCTCTCTGCACAGGCACTTGGATCAGGCGTGGAGCCCAGGGCTTCCCCCCCTGAGGCAGGGGTTAGGCTGCCAGCAAGGAGACTGCAGAGACGGAATCCTGCGCTAATTAGTCCACCCTGCTGAGAGTGTACGTGCACACGGCGGGGATAGATTGCAGAAAGCATTACTATTGGGATTGCTGCTCTTCCCTGTCTTATCCTCTCACATCTACCCTCATGCTGAAACTTCTGATCTGGATTTCAACTTTTCCCAAATCCAGTCCCAACTTTCTGTCCACTATAAAGGACCTGTGAAATTTTTTTATGTTGATATTAGCCTTTCCGGGCCCCAGAAAGAATGAGGGGCTTTGGATTTGGGTTTGGTTCAGAGCCATCTTTAGCTACAGGCTTCAGGCACTGAACAGGAGGCTGTCACAGAAATTGAGTTACCTCAACCAAAACAAGCATGATTAGATGTGTTTTCTCCTAATACAAGGAAAAACACATCCCTTTGTACTCTTTTCTTAAAGCAAAATGCTCTGCGGGGCTTTCTATATACTTTGAGATTAGCTGAAGGCAGGGAATAGGGATGGAGTTTGAAAAGAACCTGCCCCAGAAGCCCTCAAGTAGGAGTTTATGAAATGTTTCCCATTAACTGTGGGACACTGCAGTAAAAATGAAGACAGAGTGCTTATTTCATTTAACGACATGTGTTTAAAAATTGGTTAGGAAGTTCACTGAGCTCACATAAAGTAAAATTATATATTGAACTTGGTAAATCACTCTCCTACTGCTCATCAGTCACTCAAAATGAACAGAAGCACCTCTCCAGTTTATCCCTTCCCTTCCCTTCCCTTCCCTTCCCTTCCCTTGAAGGGCCTTGAACAAGGGCCTTGAAGTATCCAGGTTTGGGCAGTTCTGCACCTGTGTGTTTCATGGATGCTTGAGGCAGCTACACGTAAAATGTGTTGAGGCAGTGATGGCAGATTATTACCAACTGTTATCTTTTTATTGAGCTTGGAGGCAACCTTTACAGCAAAAGGAATTGAAGGCAGGGCATAGCTGCAAATTTGTGTCAGCTCCTGTAAATGAGACTGAGACTCCTCTTGCTCATCTCATAAACTCTCTTGAAGAGCTAGAAGAGGATTACTTTCAGTCACGGTTGACAAGTGCTGGAACCCAACTAAATGATCTAGACAAGCCTATTAAGCGGTTTCCGAAGGCTGTGCCCTCCATTTTGATTCTGGAGAATGAAAGCAGTTTAGCTTTCCAGACACTGTGCTGCACCCTGACTGCACATTAATCACCCGCCCTCTCCTGCTTTAATTAAACAAAAACAGTGTGTTGCAAGTATTGCACTCCTGTATTGTCAGATAGCTTCTGTGATGGCAGCAAACTTGTCCTAATGACCTGTACCATCTATTTAGGAGGAAACGTAGAGAGTGTGCATCAGGGGAAAAAGCTCTTTAAAATATTTTGTTAAGATAGTCTAAATAAAAAGGTAAGATTTGCTTGGACTTGCACAGGTGGACCCAGATGGAAATGTATTTGTTTTCAAGATTGTGGACCTTTTTTGCTTAACAAAAACTTATGCTGTGTGTCAAAGAACTCCCTTCAAAGGTGTTTGTGGGTTTCATAGTTGTTTCTGACCTGCAGTTAGATAACACTATTTGAGTGGAGAGACTGACCACAGATTCATGCTATGAAGTGACCAATGTGCTGAGTACCAAGGGAGAGATTCACAGGCTTCAATCTTAATATTTGCGTTGCAGCTTGTAGTAACTCAAAAGGTGCTTGTAGGCAATTAGCTAACAGAAAAAAACCCCAACAGTTTTCTGGTATAATCTGGTTTGAATTGTTCAGTAAATTCTAGTTAAGACAATGTCTTGGTTTCAGCCAGGATAGAGCTGGTTTTCTTCACAGAAGCTAGTGTGAGGCTATGTTTTGGATTTGGGATGAGAAAATGTTGATAACGTGCTGATGTTTTGAGTTGTTGCTGAGCAGTCAAGGACAGTTCAGCTTCTTGTGCTGGCCTGCCAGCAAGAAGGCTGGGGGTGCACGGGGAGCTGGGAGGGGACACAGCCAGGACAGCTGACCCAGGCTGGCCAAAGGGATGTTTCCTACCATACGACGTCATGCCCAGTACCTAAACTGGAGTTAGCCGGGGCGTGGAAATTGCTGCTTTGGGACGGGCTGTCGATTGCCAGGTGGTGAGCAATCGCTGTACTGGGCATCACTTGTTCTTGTGCATTCCTTTGTCGGTATTATTATTGTTGTTATCATTGTTGTTTCCTTCTCTCTTGTGGTCCTATTAAACTGTTTTTATCTCAACCCATGAGTTTTTTCCCAATTCTCTCCCCTGTCCCACTGGGGGAGGGGGGAGTGAGTGGCTGCGTGGTGCTTAGTTGCCGGCTGGGGCTAAACCATGACAGTCCTTTTTAATGGAGAGTGGCAATGCCTGTCACATTGTCATCAGGTCCTCTCTGAGGGAGACCCCATCAGGGTCTCTCAGGAGACCCTCTCTCCCCTTTGCATAGTGTTAAATAGAGCTCGGTAGGCACGGGCCAGGCCCCAATACATTGCAATGATTTGTGTCTCCTTGGAACTGCCAGGCTGACAGCATACTTCTTCCAAATATTCTGCTAGTTTATCAGGATTCTGCACTTGTTCGGGAGTGAAGTTCCAAAACACTGGAGGTGCCCACCGCCCCAGGCATTTGCCCATGCTGTTCCACACACCCTGCCATTCATGACTATCCAGCCTTGGGGCAGATCTCTGGATGACATTCTTAAATTGCTTGCTGACCTTACAAAACTAAAACAGTGTTCCCCAGAAGTAGCAACAGAAG
>NW_010544548.1:0-1993 GCF_000687285.1 Phaethon lepturus
GCACCTTGGGATCGCGGCTGTAGACTTCTCCGTCAGCCCATCCAACGCCTTGGTCTGGAGACAGCCTAAGTGTTCCCTCAAAGCTGTGTTTTCAGCGGGAATGCCCACTGCGCGCAGGGCTCCGGGGAGGGGACCCTGGTGTCTGTGAGCCCCTCGCCCCATGGCCAGCGGTGGGGCAGCCGTAGTGGGGTTGGGCGTCCGCGCCCGAAGAGCGGACCCGAAATCATCACCAGCAATGTGAGCGGGAGACAGCGCCCGCGCCAACGAGTTGCATTTGTCAGCGAAGGCAGTAGCTATAGAAAAGAGATGTTGGGCTGCAAGTTGCAGGGACGACGGCGAGCTACTTTAAACCCGCAAGTATCGCGCTCTCCTGTGACGCCTGGCTCGGTTCACACAGCCGCAACCGGTAACACCATCCACCGGGCCGGGGTCGAACTACAAAAACATCAAAGGGGTTTTTCCCTGGACCTACTGTGCACATGCCCTGCTTATAAACCGCAGTATTTTCCTTCTGGTGATGCTGCTTAAGCATGGGTCTAATCTGAGAAAGATGCCGTTCTGCAGCGAAATATCCACATGCCTCCTGCCCCCTCTTCACTTAGCAGCCTTAAAGATAATGAAAAGTGGGAATTGTTTAAAAAATGTGCAAGCAGCCCACCATGGGCAGAGGGAGAAAAGCGTGTGTTAGATTAATCAGAGATTAGCTGCCGGGGTGTTTAGGAAACCAGGCTGTGGGCTATTCCCATAATAAATCTCGCCACGTGGTTTGTAGCAGCCACGGCGAGGAGAAGCCAGTGTAACTCTTGGAAAATGTATGTTATCCGTGGAGTGGATGTAACGAGGCAGGGCTCGTTACCTGTTGGGATTCCTGGGTATGCAGCAGTGCAATAAGGGTTGTTGGAAAAACTACTTCTTTCTTGGGGAAGGGAAAGAAGTGAATTTTTGAAAGCAAAACTTCAGTCAGTTGAGTTTTTGTCTAGTTTATCTCCTGCTGCTGTCTAAATTGCCCTGTGTGTGTGTTTGTGCTGCGACTTGGTTGGTGGCTCCTGACTTTGGGGTGTGTTTTGCTGGCCCTGCTTAAAAGTGCTTGGCTGCACTTTAAAAGTTTTTCTGTTCTGAGGGGTTTTTTTTCTTCCCTCGGTGGGTTGATACACTCTAGATGCAGTTAACAGCGAGGTAACGCGTTTCTGCGCTCTGCTGAATTTAATAAACCCTCCCGCGTCAGTGTCAGTCAGCACCGGAGCAGAAAGCCTCGCCGTGGGGATGGATGCTGCGTCGGGAGCGGTGCTGCGCTGCGTGGGACAGGATGCTCCGCTCCCACCCCTGCGGCTTTCAAACTCCCCAAAATGCTGGCCTGGCGACTGTGAACCAGGCGTTGGGAGCTGCTGGTCAGTGTGCTGGAGTGGGCTCAGCAGCGAGGCACTATTTTCTTTCTTTCTTTTTTTTTTTTTTAATTTCCTGGAGCTCTTTGTTCTGGGTGGTGGACAGCTTTTGTCTGTTATTGCTGAGCCCGGCATTCAAAGGCAGGCATAGGATACGAGAGGCTCCCCAGCTCTGCTCAGTAACAGCCTTGGAATTAAGCATCGTCATTTATATTTAAGTAGGCTTAACTTCTAAATTATTGAAGCTATAAGCTTTCACTAATTCCTACTCTGTGTGGCTTTGTTGTTTTTTTTAGACGCAGAAAAAAAAAAGATTGCTTTCTCCTAAATTGGTGCAATACCCCGTCTTTTTTCTTGATATACACAGAGGGTATCTGGTATCATTTTTCCTCAGTAACACCCAGAGACGCTATATGAAATTCAAGCCCACGTTGGGGCTTTGTCTCTCTCGGGGGTTCAACAGGAGGATCTCAGGACGTGGTTTTCCCGCGTGGTAGATGCGGCAGGCGGCCCGTGAGATGGGGTGGTGGTCTCACAACCGCATGCCTGTGCACCACGCTTGGGACGGGTGCTGGCTGCGAAGCTCACGCAGGGGTGCGAGCGTGCTGCCG
>NW_010544549.1:0-6108 GCF_000687285.1 Phaethon lepturus
GTAGGGGTTGAGTGACATCCCAAAGGCTGGTGTCTCCCCTGGGGCCTGTGCTCACTTTGGGTGTCTTGCTCAGATGTCATGCCCAGAGGAATTGGCTGCCCTGGCAGATGAGGACCTGCTTGACTTCCTCCTGAAGGATAATGCTCCCTGCCCTGAAATCCCAGGGGAGGAGAACGGTCTGCTGGAAGACTGGGGCCTGCCAGAGCCTGAGGTGAGTTCTTCAGGAGGAATTGCTGCTGGGTTGTGGGGAGGTTTGGCTCCCTGCTTATGAAAAGCTTTTTCTCTGCAGCTCCTGAACAAGGAGATGGATGACTTCATCAGCTCCCTGCTGAGCCCCTTTGAAGATGAACTAGGCATGCTGCAGGGTTATTCACCTGCTGACAGTGACAGCAGCATTTCTGAGGATCAGAATCTGTCCCATAGCTCTGGCAGTGACTTTGCCAGCAGCCCTCAGAGCTCAGACATTGTGCAGTTTGATCACAACTATTCCTTCCATCAGGATTGGCCTGTGCTTGAAAGTGTGAGGTCTGAAATGGCAGAAAGAGATGTTTCCATTGACCTTGGTAAGTGATGTGCGTGGGCTCTTTCTATCCTGGCTACAGGCAGAAAAGCAATCCCACATAGAGGTTTTTGTGGAGGTGCCAGGCAGCGATGGAGAAAGCTGAGTTTGGTGGCTTTCTGCTGCCATAAAATTGTGGTTTCGTGCTACTCAGCTGGCTGGTCGAGTGCTGCCTCGCTGAGGCCCGGAGCTTGACTCTCCTTTCCTTCCCCAGAGACATGAATGGGTTTGGAAGGCACAAGTGAGGTGCTGGAACAGAGCTCCAGTTTACCCATTGCTGTTGCTGTGGATGCCAGACGCCAGCTTGTGCCCGGAGCCACCATGCAGGTACTGACTACCATGCCTTAGGAAGCATGTCAGCCCCAGCCTTTGCTTCTGCTTACATTTCCCTTTCTCTCCTGGCTTGGCTCCTGTGAGGGATATCTCAGAGGAAAGCGTGATGCTTCTTTTGGAGAGCTGATCCCGGTTCTGTAAGCTTTCTGCATGCCCTCTCTGCCCTGGGATGGACTCCCTTTACTTTGCATTCTCAGCAGGCGTATTTTTGCTGTTTTCTAGTCTGACTTCCCAGAGCTGGTCCTGACAGAGGAGGAGAGGCAGCTCCTGGAGGAAGAAGGTGCTTCATTACCGACCTGTCTGCCACTGACCAAAGTGAGTCTTCACTACAGCCTGTCACTCCCAAACAGACTTGGACTACTCAAACCCTTCAGCCAGAGTAGGGGTCGAAAATGCAGGATGGTACCTTGGTGAGAGCATTAGCACCTAGGTGCTGCATTCAGGGCAGCATGCAGCAGGGCTTGGTGTCTTCCTCCTCCCTTCGAGGCCTGGGGGGGGGTGTCCGCATGCACGGCAACCTCTGCTTTGCTAGTCAGGTGGATACGAAGAGCAGCAAGACCTGGCTGCTGTCAGTCTCCCCACTTGCAACTGCTTGCAGGAGGCAGTTACACCACAAATGCCCTTTTCTTCTCACTTGCCTCATGTCTTGTGAGCTGTGTGCTTTTCATCTCCCTTAGGTGTGCCTCACTCTTCTGCTACACCGGGGAAGCTGCTGGCCTCATCAGCAGGCCAGAGTTTGCCTCGCAGCTCGTGCAGTTCGTTCAGTGGTGTGGGAGGGACAGAGGACAAAAGCATGTGGGTTGCTGCCTTCCTAAGCAGGGCTGAGTGCTGAGGTGTATGCAGGATTTGCAAGGGCTGGATTGCCAACGCCCTGGGATGGCTGCTAATGAGAAATGGCCCTTGCAGGCTGAAGAGCGACTCCTGAAGAAAGTGTGTCAGAAGATCTGGAACAAGCAGTCAGCCCAGGATAGTCATTGCAGGAAGATCTATGTGGATGGCCTGTAAAACAGGTATGGACACACAGCAGCCGTGCTGTGCCACTGCTGGGGTCTTGCCACCCTGGGCAGAAAGTGAGGCTGACCCCTGTGGTCTTCTCAAGAGGCTCAGAAGCTCAGGGCATATCCTGCCCTGCTCTTTTAGGCTTGGAGATGGCCCAGAGCTTGCTCTGTTTGAATCAGGTACTGGCCTGCCAGGTCCAGCGTGTTCTCCAGGTTATGCTAGTTTGTAATACAGCCTGGTGTCGCTCATCTGCAGGGCTGGTGTGCTGCTAGGAGCAAGCATCCTTAGGGATTAATCTGGTGCTTCCCTGCTGGACTGGGCAGGGCTTACCCCTCCCCAAACCTGGTGTGACGTGTCATTCTCTGGGCTTTGCTCCAGCTGGTGCCAGGTAGACCCCAGGAGCACTTGTAGTTGCCCCAGCCACCCAGAATTGGTGGCTAATTCCCTAAGGGACTCTGGTGAAGTCCCTGCTGTTGACTAAACAAAAATCTCTCTGTTTTTTCCCCGTGATATTCATCTTTCCCGGGAAGAGTGGCAGCCTGCATGGCTCAGAACCACGAGCTGCAGAAGGTGCAGCTGCTGCAGAAGCAGAACATGTGAGTTCTCATTGTTGGACACAGCAGGAGATGTGGTGGGGAAGGTTGTTCCTCTTCTTGGGATTGTGGTCTGTCCCTGGCTGCAAAGGGGCAGGAGGGGAGTGCAGCTCTTGGTTCAGCTGCTGCATTAACCTGTGTTGCCTGCTCTCCTGCAGGTCACTGCTTGAGAAGCTGTGGAAACTGCAGGCCTTGGTGAGACAGTCCACCACCAAAACTACCACAGCAAGCACCTGCATCATGGTGAGTGGCTTCAGCCTCAGTGTCTGTGAAGGGGTCTCTGCTGTCCCCATAAGTCTGGGAGAGGTGTTTATTGCAGCCAGTGATGTCTATCCGTGTCCTTTGCTGAGGGCTTTGCTGATCTTCTTTCTGTTTACAGGTTCTGGTTCTATCCTTCCTCATTGTCTCCCCCAGCCTCTACTTGTTTAGGAGTAGAGAGCCACAGCCGGAGCTCAGAGGTGAGTGCCCAGGGGGCTGAGGCATGGTTCCAGGTGAAGTGCAGAGCACCTTCCTCAGTGACAGCCTGAACTTTGGTGTGTCTCCAACCCAGCAGCCCCTTGCCTGGGATGACCACTTGGTTTGCCTTTGCTGTCTTGGCCCAGCTCTGGACACTTCCTCAGTCCTGTTGTGGAGGCCTGCCTGTGGGCAGGGCCCTGGGCCAGGGACAGTACCAGAACTGGATGTATCCAGTCCCTTTTGGAGCACAAGTTGTGCTTGTGTCTGGCAGCTGTGCAGCATCCTCTCCCCACCTCCCTGGGAGGAGGCAGCCCTAGTTGAACAGTTTGTTCCCCCTCTCGTGGGCTCTGTGGTGGCCCATGCTCAGAGCAGAACTGTGAGAGTGATTCAAAAAAGTCAAAGAAATATAAACTCGATAACATCAAAGTGTTATTAAGCAGACATCTTTATTGCAGCGCTGGACGCATGGGGGATATCTCCTCCTAACATGCGTGCACTGAAACAAAAGTTCATCCTTTATATACCTTAAAGACATGAATATTCACGCATTTTCCAAGAAACCACTGCCTCCTTGCTTATCTACTACATTTACATAATGCTGGCGTTGCAAAACTACACTACGCATGTGCAGGGGTCTCGGGTGGTCGTCGGTGGTCGTTTGGGGAGTTAGCCCCCTACTCCTTTTTCCATTTTATGGTCACGGGTCTCTTGAGGATAATTTCTTCTCCTTGGTTGTTCATCCCTTCTGTTGTCTACCCAAGCGGTTCCTTCTTACCTGCCCTGCCAGTCTGTCTCTATGCTCAAGGTTAAGATATCTTCTCTGTTCTCTTTAATCTCTCAGCCCTTGCTCTTAACTCATCTTTGTTTTAATTTTCATGAGGCCTGCCTTCCTTGTGATTAACCCTTTACACATAGGTACAATGTTAGCATTGAGGCAAATACAGCCTAAGGACTATGAGAGTAGGCCATTAAATATAATTGCACAGTTATTAGGCTAAAGAATTCTATACTAAGAATAAACTAAGTTAAACTAAGTTAACTAAGTTAAACTAATCATGTAATCAATAACCTTCCACATATTAATAAATTTGCAAAACTTACAGTTGATTAGTGACACATGCTAAAACCTTATAATTGTTTTAGATCCTTGTTTCAAGAGACTGGTGTGTCCTGCTCTCAAGGTGGGAATGACAAGGTTGGCTCTACCTCTCTTGCAGTGCTGTCATAGTAGATCCACAGGTTCCCAAACCAGGTTAGGCAGGCAGGACCTGATGTGCAGGAGGAAGCTGCACTGGAGAGGCTCAGTCCAGAGCTTGAGGACCCCTCATTGTTGGGCAGCCTCGATTGGACATGGGAAGAGGGACAGAGTCCACCCAAGCTCAATCCCAGATCTGCTTTCAACAGCAACTCATCCTCTGCCACACTCTGGAAGCAGCTTTTGAATTAATTCCTTGTTTTGCTTTACTTTGCGTGCACAGCTTTTGCTTTACCTATTTGTTGTGGTTTAGCCCCAGCTGGCAACTAAGCACCGTGCAGCCGCTAGCTCATTCCCCCACGGTGGGACTGGGGAGAGAATCAGAAGAGTAAAAGTGAGGAAACTCGTGGGTTGAGATAAAGACAGTTTAACAGCTAAAGCAAAAGCCACGCACGCAAGCAGAGCAAAACAAGGAATTCATTTACCACCTCCCATTGGCAGGCAGGTGTTCAGCCATCTCCAGGAAAGCAGTGCTCCATCATGCGTAACAGTTACTTGGGAAGGCAAACACCATAACTCCGAACATCCCCTCCCCTTCTTTCTTCTTTGCCCCAGCTTTATATACTGAGCATGATGTCATATAGTATGGAATATCCCTTTGGCCAGCCTGGGTCAGCTGTCCTGGCTGTGTCCCCTCCCAGCTTCCTGTGCACCCTCAGCCTTCTTGCTGGCAGGCCAGCATGAAAAGCTGGACTGTCCTTGACTGCTTAGCAACAACTCAAAACATCAGCACATTATCAACATTTTCTCATCCCTAATCCAAAACACAGCACTATACCAGCTTCTGTGAAGAAAATTAACTCTATCCATCCCAGCTGAAACCAGGACACTATTAAACTGTCTTTATCTCAACTCATGAGTTTTCTCATTTTTACCCCTCCGATTCTCTCCCATATCCCACCGGGGAGGAGTGAGCGAGTGGCTGTGTGGTGCTTAGTTGCTGGCTGGGGTTAAACCACGAGACCCAGACCCCACAGTGTCCCACTGAGGCTGTGCCTCATCCTGCCACCTGAACACAGCCCGGTTTGCCCTGCACCCCCTGGGGATGTTTGGGAAGGACCCTGAGGGACAAGTTGCCTGCAGCACGGCAGCAGATTTGCAGGCGCAGTGCTACTGCACGCTGCCAGGGAGGGGACATGGGACAGTCCCCATCCCCAGGGCCCCTGCTGCCCTCAGCAATGATGCATGAAGCCTCCCCATGGGAGGGTGACTCTGGGGCAAGACATTTGTCTTGCAGGTTTGAGGCAGGGCAGAAACCAGAGCCAAGCCCTACATCCCCACAGAAACCTTTTATTTTGCACCTGGTGCCCAGTCTTCATGCTAGACTGAACTTGCCTGGGAAAACATGAACCTGTGGGCTGAGAGCTGCCAAAATGCAGCACGTCAGCATGGGCAGAGCCTGGCCAGGGGAAGCGCTGTCTCCTTGTGGGCCTGGCCTGGGCCTTCTGCATTTCCCCACTCGCTGTTATTTTGTCTGGGTGAAAACACTGGTGCCAGTCCTGCAGGAAACCCCAAATCACTGTGGTTCATTCAGCTGGGGTCACTTATGCTGTGGTGGTGGTGTTGCATTAAGAGGCAGAGCAATTTGGCAGAAACTAAACCCCCTTGCGTTCCAGTTGATCCTCAGATATCAGAGGGACTGGGGGTGGCTGAGCTTAGGTTCTGAGTGATGCCCAAAGTCAGCATTGCCCAACACCGTTGTTGGACTATCACGGGTCTGGATGCACTACTAACATCACACTCCCTGCTCAGCCGGACACCTCCTGAACTAACACGGCCGCACTCAGAGGTACGGTCGCATTCAGGGACAATACACTCTGATGAGTCGATCAATAGCGTGATTTATTGAAGCAACAGATGCACAAATTATTTTAGATTGCCAGTGATAAATTCACTATCTGCAAAGCACGTGC
>NW_010544550.1:0-13153 GCF_000687285.1 Phaethon lepturus
CAGTACCCTCTCGGTAACAGGCTTCTTCCTCGCCATCGTTTCACTATTGATCAATTATTACCAGTTTTGTGTGCGAGCGGGGCATTTGGTAGCTTGTCTTGAGGGGCCACGCGGGGCAGCTACAGACCAAAGGCGTCGGACTCCACTTGGCGCGGAAGAAACCCTGTGTCACCCTGTTCGTCGGGGCCCGCTCTGCCCGCAGTCCTTTCAGCCTGTGCCCATGTCCGCTTCACCTCTGCCTGCAGCACCACGGGGACCAGGGAGAAAAGTGACTGGGAAATAATGTGATTTCTAGTTTAATTCGAGGAAACGCTTGTATTGGTTTCTAAAATGTACAGACCTTTTTTCCCCGCCTGGAATCACAGTTTTGAAAGAAAACTGATTGCCATCACATGCATTAAAAACGGTTTTTAACAGTGACTTTATCACTTGTATTGGAATATTAGCAGATATGTTACGTGCATAAATGTAACGTGTTTCACCTCCTCTATCTAATCCGAGAGCTTCTTATTTTCTTTCCACCCACTCAGGCACACAGTTATTCAACAGTTACAGAAATGAACTACACACCTTAAATATATTCAGATTATTGTAAAACTGCCTCCACCTTGCTACCAGAATTGCCAAGGTAAAAATACCCGTCTCTTTCTCAAAAGATAGATGGTGATAATACAGAAATGTTTCTACTTCCAAAGCGCTTATACTAATACAGGGAGTCAATTCTATTTAAAAATAAATTCGCACTTGAACAGTTGCTGTACTCGATACATGTATTTCACACACACACAAAAAAGAGTTTAAAAAGTTATGTAGCTCTAGTCAAGGATTTCAAAGTTAGGAAATAAAAGAGCCAAGAAGAATCTTCTGTGCCTGAAGAAATGTTCCCCCCCTTCCTGTGTGAGTATTATAATGTAGTCCTTAATTACATGAAAATGTGATTTTTACTTCTGGAATCCATCTTGTTTAATCCAAAAACACCTTTTTGTCTTCAAATTGTTCTACCTGAGCCACCTGCGCCATGAACGCGTATAACGTTATTTAATATCCCCGCTGTCCTAGTATTCTAGGCAAATGAAGCTTATGTTACGCTATGCTCCTGTTCCTCAGGCCCCACTGAGAACTTTTGAACCCACTAGGTGGTTTCAACGGGAGAGTAGAGGTTTTACAGAAGAAAATGTTATCCAAGTTTCAGGACGACCGGGGAAAGGCGAAGGCCCTATCAATGCCTCCACTGAAGTAAATAAAGGCTGAAGGTGAGCCTTGCTCTGCCACCAGAACTCGGGCAGCTCAGCCCTGAGACCCCGCCACAACCCTGCCTTCACCCACCCCGCCGCACCAGGGCCACCCGCACCCGCTGCCACCGCCCTGCCCAGCCCTCGCCTGGCCTCTCCTTTCTGAGCATCTGCTTTTTTTGAAAATCGTTTCACATCCGTTTTTACATGGGTGAAATCTGCTTTTGCTCTTTTCTTCTTCTCCCTGCTACTCCCATTGCCCCCAGCCTCTTACTTTCTTCTGGCTGATCATGTTTTGGCTCTAGAGTTCTCCCTTGCCTTGCACATTCAGTTTGCCATTAAAACTCGCCCTCTAAGCTGAACATGTGGGCTGTGCTGTTCAGGCTGTGCTATTTACTCTTGCAGTCCAGAATTTTGTGGTAAAAATTCTACACAAGAGGCATGTCAGGGCAATTGCAGTATTAGGTGATAAAATTCCCCTTCTTTCTATGCACACAAGTCACCTCTTCAGTCAATGTTTTCAACAACTGACCAGTCTCTGATATCCTTTGGTGTAGCTGAAATGGAGCTGGCTCACAGAGCACAGCAATAATGCCTATGTCAGAAAGAAAATTATATATAAAAAAAATCAGCACATCATCTGAGGGTTCATCAGCCATGTCTGCCAAACATGGGTTTTAGACCATGTGTTGTAATTTTAATAACTAGTGTCAATACAGATGTTTGCATACTAGCAGGAAATCAATGAAATCGCACAGAATCACAGAATCATTAAGGTTTGAAAAGACGTTTCAGATCATCAAGTCCAACCATCAACCCAACACCACCATGCCTACTAAACCATGTCCTGAAGTGCCACGACTACAAGTTTTTTGAACATTTCCAGTGATGGTGACTCCACCATCTCCCTAGGCAGCCTGTTCCAATGTTTGACCACTCTCTCAGTAAAGAAATTTTTCCTAATATTGAGTCTAAACCTCCCTTGCAGCAACTTCAGGCCATTTCCTCTCGTCCTATCGCTTGTTACTTGGGAGAAGAGACTAACACCCGCCTCACCACAATCCCCTTTCAGGTAGCTGTAGAGCATGATAAGGTCTCCCCTCAGCCTCCTCTTCTCCAGACTGAACAACCCCAGTTCCCTCAGCCGCTCCAGGCTCTGCTTCCATTTTCTCTCATAAGACATTTGTGTAAGTAGATGGTGGATAACCTCTGGTGTATTCGTTACTGCTGTGCAATACATATATGCACATTATCACACCAGTTTTGCTATATATGCCTTTATCGTCACTCCTCATCACTGCAAATGATCCAGTGAAGCAGCAGGCAGTGAAAAACTACAAAACCTTTCAGGTGCATTCAGTTGGCACTGCCTGTAACACATCGCAGCAAATCTCCTTGTGTCCGTGTGTATCCAACCCATCTCTCAAGAATTACCATTTCCCCATTTTGCAAAGGTCACAGTGTTAATTGCCTTGTACAAAGCGATTACCTTCCCCCCCCACCTTGTTTTTTAGAGTCCTGATTTGATGATTCAGTTTGTATCCACGTGCACTTAGTGACAAATAATACTCTGCCTTAGCAGAACATGTCTATTGAAGGGCTGAAGTGAGACTGGACATCACTCCAGGGAAGAAACACCACAAAAACTACAGTACCAACATCCAGTGTAGAGCAAAAAAAGGAACTTAAACTCTGAAGCACAACTCTATACCTTGTAGCTATGCTAAGATATTTTTCTTGACTTCCAGTATATCAACATTGAAATAAGACATTTTTTAATCTTAAATGAGTCAAATCCTGGTGACACTGAAATCAATGGCAAATCCCCACTTTGATAAAATGTGAACATTAGCTGAGAAATTTACGTGAATGAAGTATGAGTTTTAAAACATAACATCTGCATTCCTCATGCCTTTTGCTAATTAAATGGTATAATAAATTGGTAAAAAACACAAACAACTTTATATAGCTTAACATTCTATTGCTTCCAACTTCTTTTTATAACATCCAAAACCATAAAAGAACTAAAATATAAATGCTTTTCTATAATTATGCAAATTCGAGGAAAATCTAACATCTGACAGTAAAATTTTAACTTTTCATACAATTTTCTTCTGAAATGTTACTATTTGTTGTAGCACCGAGTCTATTACTCAGATTTTGGAAGTTGCTTCAACAGCAACTGGGTAGACAGAATAAAACTGCTGAACACTGCACCTTGTGAAGCAAAAAATACCAAACAGTGAGTCTCAAAACCTACAGGCAGTCTTAACTTCTAAAAAGAGTCTGATGAGGTAACAGGCATGATGCTGAGAACCTAAGGCGTCCTGGATAGGTGTGGTTTCCAATGGGTCCAGAAGGTCTACAGCAGCCTCACAGAAGAGAGAGGAAGAACATACCTCCCACCTGGAACTGATCATACAGAGGGAGCAAAAAGTGCCAAGTGAAGAGCTTTGATGACTTACGTGTTACACTGGTATGGTGATCACCAGTGCTGTCCAATGGTCTTTTGCTTCAGCTAAGGGTGGCAGTGAAAGTATTTCTTCCTCTCCTTACAGTACTGATACCATTGCTACATATCATTATGAGTGCTTTTAGCACTGGTACAGGGCTTCTAGAGTGCAGTATAGACCCAGGGCATTTGGACAGTGGAAAAGACAAAGAACTTTGGGGATGAGTCATACATAGGGGAACAGGAAAGACAGAGGCAAGAGACTAGTGGCAGAGGACTCTGAAGGTGGCAATGCAAAGAACAAGACCATTAATAATAGGAAACACACGTAGGGTGTAGGCTGGAAGAAGGCAGCATCCTCATCAGCAAGCTCATCCTACCGGTCCCTGAAAGCCTCCTTCCTTATCCAAAGGATGGAGAGCCAAACTATGATCCTACTTATGCTCCTTCTTTGCAAAACGACCTGTAATCACAAATGAATTCCACAGGAAGCACAAGTCACTTTATTGCTCCTCCACTTGTATCTGCATGCAGCCTTTTTATTAGGACTGACCATTGGTAGAGAGCTTCTGCTGTTGGAAATGGGTATTATATGATCAGTGTCAACTGGTGGGACAGCTCTCTGTGCTCAGTATCTGTGTTCCTATCACCTGGAAGGGAAGTCACAGAGGGCAGAGGGCTGCAATGAGGGAGTTCAGGAAGGACTAACTTGTTCCCCAGAAATACATTTTGAAGCTGCTCCTGAACTGGCAGATGTATGTGTGGCATAAGTCTTCCAGAGTAACTGGAGCCTAAAGTAGTCTAGAGGAATCTTGTTTATAACATTTGAACATTAAGCTCTGCTGTGAGTCCATTAACCTGAACAGTAAGACTGAGGTTCAACTGGTCCCAGGAAATTTCTTGACTCATCAGCTCTGATACAGTCCTGAGAAACACATGTCACTTTTAAATTCCAGGTAAACTTTAATCTGATTTACTCAGGTGCTGAGAGTTGTCTTCAGGAGAGCCAAACTCTAATTTGACAAACCCCTGAGTCACATCCCCAAAACCAGAAGTTTAACCCACACAGCATTTGATTAAAAACACACCAGTGTAAGATTTTAATGTTCACTCTGTCTTCGTTTTTGAACTGTCTTCCTCCCACGTGTCTGCTCAACGTCCCAGACAAATTAAATCTGGACTCACTCCTACCTTAAATCTGGACTCACTCCTACCTTCACTGTAGTTCTTTCTCCCTCACTGTTCAGGTGTATTTTGCTCTCATACAGGCACTGCATCACTTCTGCCCTGCTTCTTATCAGCCTCCACACCTAGCCACCCTCCACATCAAGTTTGTCCTGGCCTTACCTCTAAGTTTTCTGATACTAGAAGGGAAAGTACTGGAAGATTCCCCATTTGCTTCCTACTTCCTACTAAGAAAATCGCAACTGCGTAAGAATCACAGCTTAGTACAACTAAGAGACCTAAGCAACTGCTTGTTAAAGAAAGTAGACAGGAACCTTTGTGCTTAGATCCATAGAAATGTTGTCTCGGGTTCTATTGAGGCCTGAGGCTTATAAGAGCTTTTTTATACTCATTACCTCCATCCTATTCACTTTGAGACTGCTGTCCAGCTTAGAGAAGACCCTCAGCATGAAGCAGTCGGACAAACTGAAAATGAGATCCGGTCATGGTAGTCAAACGATATTATCAATGTGCAAACACGCTCACTCAACAATTAAAGGTTTTGCCCAGTGATTTACTTGTCTGTAGCTGATATGGAAGAGACCTGTTCATAAATGATCAAAATCCATCATGTGGACAGTATTTGCCACCAGATTTAAAACTGCTAAAATAACTCACTCTCTGTACCACCCAAGCATTAAGCTAATGCGCCTCTTAAGCCTCACTGAAACCCAGAACTTTTGCACACAAATCAAATAATCTACATTCACAGGGCCCTACAGAACATTAATCCAATCTACTATTTCCAAGGTGAGAAATGAAGCCATTTTAGTCACAATTTAGGGTTTAAGTGAAATTCTACTAATGATATTTTTTAAATAGCATTAAACATCTTTAACTACAAATTGTCTTTTCCACAGGTTTATGATTTTTTTTGTATGACAGATGATTGTAACAGTGAAAACCCAGTATTTTAATGGCTCATCTAAATACTAAACGAAGATGTAAATATTCAGTATGATGTGCCGGGAATTAGTAGTAGCATTAGTGGTAATGGGACTTGCACAGCTAATGCTCCACACAGCTAGCTGAACATGTACCCCAAAGTACTCATCAAGAAGATCAAACTTTCAATTACATTTTAAACTAAAATAGGCTTTAGAGGCTTTCTTTTCTGAGACGAAACTTTAAAGCAGGTTTATCTCTACAAGACTGAATTTCAGGGCTTCACAGTGTTACTGCCATACTAAAAGTAAATAGAATAAGATTCAAATCTTATTTATAAAACAATCCTTACTGTGGAATTAAGTTTCCATGCAGCATCTGCACTCTACGGTTACAGAACGTGAGCACTTCACAGTTTTAGTGTATACACGACACTGCCTGTAAGGTAGTGAAAAGGTCTACCCAACTTTACACCAGAGCTGATATCCTTCAGCTTTGCATCTTTGACACTAGATCATCAATTTTCTTTTTCGAGAAGTGCCGATAAGGACCTCTGCAGTACATATGTCTAGCCAGGAAGAAAGAAAAAAGTTTGAAATATGAACCTAAGCCATTTGTCTTATGCCAGCATTCCCCACCATGGCTTGCCTATAACTACAACCTAGCAGGAAGCAGGAGACAGTGAAGGAGTTAATTGTAAGTGACTACCTTTTCATTTTGTGTCTTTCAGAGAAAAGGGACTTAATTCTCCAAGCAGCAACTTAAACTTTTCAAGATAATACCAGCAAGCATCACTGTAAAGATTCAGGTCATGAGGGATTCCCTAGATACAAAGAAATTGATGGATACTGAAAAATGTGCAAGACCGAAAGAAACAAAGCAGCACAGGACCAAAGAAGGTTCTGATTTGAGAATGTATATTTTATGACTTACTAAGAAAATGTTTTGGTTACATTTAAAATTGTATACCACCTGCCACATATTAGAAATGACAGATACTTTCTAGCGGTAGATGTTGAATTATACCTCAGCCACTCTTCCTCTTCACTTCTGACTCATCCTGACTTCTCCTAGCAAGAACTGGTTTGTTGTGAGTGAAAGTATTCCTTTGTACCATTGCCTTATCTATTAAGTTGCTTTCAATCATTTTCAGTGCAACTGTATGGTCAGTTCCTAAGCTAAGTAGCCTACCATTGTGCTGGCTGTAACCACTCAAAGCAAGAGTTTGGGGTGATAGTGGAGACCTGCAGGAAAACCTCTCAGACATGTCTACAAAAAAAAAAAAAAAAAAAAGAGGGAAGCACATATCAAATACTAGGACTTACTAGCAAAGGAGTAGACAAAAATAGAAAATATGATTGTAACATTGTATAAATCTATATTTTGCCCCCAAAATGAATGCGGCATGCAGCCCCTCGTCTCCAAAAAAAAAAAAAGGGATATATCAGAACTGGAAAAGGTCCAGAGAAAAACAGCATGATGATCAAAGTTATGGAGTAAGTTGTCCACAAGGAGCGGTTGAGCCTGAAAAGAAACACAACGTAGAGCAGAAATGAGGTTTACAGAGTAACGAGCATCATGGAGAGGTTGGGCGGGAATCAACGGTCAGAAGAGCCAGCCTCTTTACGCAGAGGGCAGCAGGCCTGTGAAAATCCTTGCCAAAGGACTTCGCGGCTGACAGAGCTTTACTTACTTTCTATGGGAGACTGGGTGAACATTTGAAAGAGAGATCCACTGGGGATCTGAGTAAACAAACCACATCTGGTTCAGGAAACTCGCAATGTAAAAAAAGTTGATGGTTGGGAGAACATTAAGGAGGAACTAACATGTATGCTTGCCTGATTCTTACTCTTCCCTCACTGTGCACTTGTGGCCACTGTTGGAAACAATCCAAAGCTGGATGGCATACAAGGCCCTTGAACCAGCAGCGTGATTAATAGGTCATAACAGAGACAGGTAAATTCCTGATTAACTCGGTGTAGGCCTTGGATTCTAACGTGGATTTTAAATGAGAAACAGTCTGATAAGCTTTTTATCTCCAGAAAAACAATGTCCAAGAAATATTCCATACTCCAAACTAGCCAGGCTACAGATCTTCATGTCTATTTGCCCCACCTCCCAGCACAAGGAACCTTTTTGGCAGAGTTAACAATGTCTTTCTGGTTATCCCGTAAGAGGGAAGAGAGAAGGCAAAGATGACTCTAGAAATCTTACAAGCAGAGTCATAACATCAAGTCCATGGAAAAGCACCCCAAATTAATGTCAGTATTCTAAATTTTAATTTGTTTCTGAAATTCTCTGAGGTTTTTATTGAACAGGCAGTTGCTCATGATCTGCATGTGTTAGAGAAGCAGCAGAATCAGAACCATCTTCCTAACTAAGCAAAAAACATTAAAAATTGTTTTCAAAGCATTTTAATATTAACTGATGATGAGTGCAAGCCCACGATATTTCACCTCTGGTCTGCAATTAAAAGGCATTCTGAATCCCTCTTTCAAGGCTGAATGGTTTTACAAAAGGAATGTTTGCCGTTAAATATGGCGGATGAACTGGATAAAGGAATGTTTGTTCAGTTGATTCACCACCACCAATTTTTTTTTCCCTGACTACAATTTGTATTTTCTTGTGTCAGGAAGCATTGGAATCTGGATGAAGAATGAAATCCTCACCCTGCTAAATTTAATGGAAATTTTACCACGGACTTGAATAGCACTAAGATTTGATACAGAATTTCTAAGGCCTTGTATAAAAACAAAACAAAAAAAAGGACCAACTTCCTTTGGTTGGTAAAACTCCCTTGTACGGAAACTTTTTTTAGTTAGAGTAACCTCTAGGATTTAGGTTAAGGTGATGCCAATGTAATTCGGTCCTGTAACAAGAGACGGATGTGCACAAAAGACATTCCCACTAAAAGCTTTTTAAGTGAGTGAGCGCAACCTTCTTCTGTATTGAAGTAAAACTGCTTTGGTGACCTTACGAACGAAACTGAGACTATCTGGTACACCATTGCTACAGCACATACTGAAAGCTGACCAGTTCAGAGTGTGAGAAATCCTCTTCAGCTCCAGCTGGGATGAAAAGGTGCTGGGGAAAAAAAAATGGGTCTTGATTAAATTCCAGTCATGGGGAAGTTCCCAGGCAGGGCCACAACCCCAGCAACACTTATTTTAATGTTTTATCTCCTTTTGGTTATCCTGGTGATGGACAGCTAAGGCTCCCCAAGGGAAGTCCTGCACGTACGTGTTCCCCAAGTGCCGGCGACACGAGCTCTCACCAGCTAGCGATGCCCGTTTCACCCTGCTCTTGGCAGCAGGGAAATGCTACTGTGGACCAGATGTTGTAGATAGATAGTTTCTGTACCTACCATCCTCTCTGTATAGGCTTTCCTGCACCACTGTTGCAGGGTTAGATCAACAGCAGCTACTGTAAACCACTCCTGCATGAAGGTCACAGCGTGAGACTTGTGAATACACTGGGAAAGACCCAAATAGCCAGGGCAATCAGTGAGAAAGTGTTTCTCTCAAAATAAAATCTGCTTTGCCCTAATTGCTTTCTCTCCTACTTTTACACCCTATTCAGTGTTACTGCTACTGTGAATATGTTAATGTATAATAAACCTCTTCAGTTTCATTACCGCTTGGGAGATCTACTTTCTGCAACACCATAGAAATGATCCTCAACCAAATCTGAGCTGGTTTTGCAGCAAATTACACTAAAAGGGCATTGAATCAGAATTCCACCAACCATAAAAAAAATACAGCACAATTTTTGTCAACAGTAGCAAAGAGCTTTTCCCCAGACCAACTCACACTATTTTGCTTACATCAGGAAGACAGGTTCAGAAAATGCTGCCACGTATTCCACAAAACACCCCTCAATCATGGATTACTGAAAGAGTTTTATTTTTTTCAGGGAGGTATGTTAGAAAGGGATCTCTTTTTGAACAACCTTGTGCTCCTGAAAGACTGTGAGAGAGAGCAATGTTCACTGTAACACTGTAATGGCTGTTTTCCATGACACAATGGAAACTTTATTATCAGTTCTTGCCAGCACAAGCCTTTTGAGAGTGAAGTCAGTGTATCTCTAATAATAATGCATTGAAAAAGGCAACAGAATTTTGAAATGCTCTACTGGGAGAAGATGTATCTTTGGGAACATAACGTAAGTATCTGGGAAGTTCTGTGTTTATTGAGCAACACTCACGGAAATACTGTCCCCAGCATGAGTTATCCGAGAGTCTGTGTGTAAGGAAAGATTGCTGAGAATAGAGCTGAGCATGTTAAAATGAATTGCACATCTGGATCCTGGTCCTGAATCCATGTATCTGAAAACTATGAATGATGTCATGTGGGAAAAGAAACTGCTGCAAGCTCTTCCTTAGTTAGATGTACAACAGTTCTCTGCCTTTCTAGGACTCTCCATGAATTTCTTCTACATTAATTTTTGGTGATAGAGAACAGTTTCTCTGAAAACGGTATAGGAATACACACGGCCATCAGATCAATAAGCGATCACTCAAAATTGGTCACAGATACGCAATACAAATATGAGTCTGTCTGTAATTCAGGAAATCCAACTCCATCTACACATTAATTATTTTTCGGAGATATCTTTTGCCATCAGAGGTAGTATTTTCCCAGACCTGAAGGTGGAACTCTTGTTCCTTTGATGATCTTTACATGAATGACAGCATTTTGCATTGTCATTTTTTCCTTGAGGAAATTTGGACTTCTTTGAAGTCACAGCTGGGCTGTCTGGGAGATCACATTAGCAATGGTAGCAGAACTGGACAGTCAGGCAGGAACATTGTGTTCACAATGAAATGTGCCAGGACCTCTTCAGATGTTGCCTGTTAGAACTCGAAAAAAAAAAAATTTTGGGGGGGAATATCCTTGGGATCCCATTCCTTCTTTTGCTGCTACATGAGTAGACTTCTTGGTCTTCTTCTGGAAGTTTAAGGAAAGGAAAGACCAAGCATAATCTTGTGGTTGTACCACCTCTATATCAGACCCCACAGAACCTCTGCCAATGTATTCCGCATCAATACTACAGCTGTGTAGGCTTGAGCTACAGTACACTTTGAAAAAATCTCAATTTTTTAACTGAAAATTTTGTATTGTTTCAAAACAGATTCACAGACAATTTAATCCTATAGCCAATTAAGATATGCCATATTTCTAGGCTCTTTTTTTTTTTAGTTTTGTTTTCAGAATTTTGTAATTTTCTGAAAGCCAACACTGCTTCTATTCCTCAAACATCTCTAACCCAGACAAGCACTAGTAGGCTTATGATACAGGAACCTCTTCACCTGCATTGGACTGCGCTTTTAAAATATCTCACATTTTCCACACCTTTCATAACTTTCTTCTGGACTCTTTCCAATATTTAATATCCCTCTGAAGTGTAAATGCCCAAACTGAATGCATTATTTCAATAATGGTTTCATCAGTGCTATAAGCAGGGGTAATAACCATTCCAGTTGTATTTGATGTTCCTCTGGTTTTGCTTCAGAGTATTAGTTTGCAAAAGCTTTGTTCTGGGAGCTCACGTATGCTTATGTACCATAGTGTCCAGGTCCTCTTTAGTGTTGTCTCATGCCATTTGCTCTCCTTCAGATTCCAAGTGCAGCTGTGAGGCTTTATCTTGAATGTACAACCTCCAATTTGACTGTCTTCAGAGGAGTATTTTTACAAGTGAGAATATCTTACAAAGCAATTCAAAGGCGTTTATCTAAGTGACCTGACCTTATCTTTATTTACAACAGCAAAGTAGTGATTTGGTATTTATGCCCAGGTCATTTCTAATAGTACCAGACCAAGAATAATACCACCCAAAAAGACAACCTTATGACAAATCTTCACTTGCAATTACTTCTCTTGAGAACTGTCAGCTGAATCACTTACTATGAACTACACAGAATTTGTTTTCTACATTGTATTTATGAGAATAGCATACTGTTCCACCTCAGATGGAAGCTATTACATCAACATTATTAGCTTTATCAACCAAACTTAAATTCAAATGTTTTTAATGCAATCTTTTTCATAAAAGTGTGTTGACTGGCATTTAATTATTGGTGTTTAATGACTGTATTGCAGACCAGCATTTCCATGATTCTGCCCCATATCCATGTCACAGTGGCTATGCTAGGCTAGCCTGTGTCATCCTCTTTACCCTTTTAAAAATATAAGTTCAGTGTAAGCTTTTTTTTAGTACTCTGGCATTCCCCAGTACTCCATTGCCATTCCAGCAGCTATATTGTGAGCAACAGAACTAATGAAGACATTGGATCCTGTGGGTTTGGAAACTTCAGCTCCTAAAGAACCTTAATTATAGTAACTACAATTTATTCTCCATTTGCCCTACAAAAATCCCATCTAGCAGTCTGGAACTATGTATATGCAAAGTGGATGCCTGATATATACATACTGATTGTCTTGCTGATTGCTGCTAAGAAGGATGTGTAAGAGCTAACTTTTTTGCTTTCTGTTCCCTTCCTGAGGAAGCAAATTTAGGTTTATTTCCTCAGTGACATATCAATTTCCACAAAACTTACAAAAGTGTAATGACTTTCTCCAAATTAGACCAGAACGGGCCAAAAGGGCATGGAATGACAGACAGATGGACAGATAACATAAACCTTGTCCAGAACAGCAAAATCAGCTTAAATTCACCTTTGATACTATAGAGATCTTCTTAAGTATGTTCTATTAATTCTACGGAGTTCAGTTAAAATATGTTTTCTTTTAATAGTGGCATAACATAGTTGCTCTCCAGATATTGCCAGGTAGCCAGATAGTTTTTCACCTCTATTCAGAGGTGGTAACACGATCAGAAGTGATACCAGGCTGCCCTTGGAGGTTTTGCTCTGCCTGTCCTACAGGTGCCGGCAGGCATGCCGGCAGCGGGTGCTCTGCCAGCCGGAGGCTGCAGTGTTGGGAGATTTGGGAGAGGATCCAATGATCAGTGTTGGACACAAACAGGTTACACTGATTTTCAAAATACAGGTCAGAAATATTTCCTAGGTACTTACTTTCTGAATGCTGCTAGAAGCAGTGAAGGCTAGTGAGGGGAGAAAGGAGCCTCACTGGCATGGCCTGGTCGCCATTTGACCCCTACAAGTCGATGCTCTGTATCCCCAGGGTCCCACCTGGCAATTTGGTATTACCTAAATTACCTGTCGAGGCAAGTGAAAATGTTGGTAGTGAGGAATTTAAGAAAACTTCTTAAAATGATGGCGGGAACCTTTGGCGCTCTTTTACGTGAAGAAATTTAACTTTTCTCTCCCAGTGAGCCCTTATCCCAGACGCCCAGTACGCGGACAGGGCAGCTGCTTCTCCTCCTCTTCCTCCTCCTCCGC
>NW_010544551.1:0-250 GCF_000687285.1 Phaethon lepturus
GTGAAACTTTTTGGACGCGGTGGAGTTTCCTACAAGGCAGAGCCCAGGAGAGTCCCCTCCACCCACTGAGCGGTACTTCCCACCAGTTCCTCACGTTTGCGACTGAAGAACCATGTGCTGGTTTACAACGATCTCGTCACACATCCCCCCCAAAAGCTGGCTCGGTAACACGCCCCGTACCTTGGACACCAGTTACTCTTGCTCAGGAGGTCTTGCAGGCCAAGGGAGGACAGCGAGGGTCCCTGCAAGC
>NW_010544552.1:0-364 GCF_000687285.1 Phaethon lepturus
CCGCTCTCGAGGGTGTCTGGAGGTGGAAAGTGTCCGATCGCGTGTACCAAGCACAGCATGGAAGCTCCTGGGAAAATGGGGAAAATCCTCCAGGTCTGTGTAACAGCCGTCGCAAGGGCTGGAAGGCAGCTGGGTGCTGACATTTGGGGCGTGGACACTCATGGGACCCTTTTACCATCCCAGCTACGGCACCAACCATGCCCGCCTTCGGCACACGTGTCGGGGCGAGGTGTTTTGCGGCCCATTTTGGAAGGATTTCTCACTGCCGATTGCTGCACCACGAGGCCATCAGCCGCCGTACCCTCGCGAGGGGGACGTAGCCCATCCTTCCACGGGCTCTGGAGCAGGGCAGGAGCGGCTGGGG
>NW_010544552.1:445-1696 GCF_000687285.1 Phaethon lepturus
CGCTGACCAGGCAGACCCTGGCTGCGCTCGCCTTGGCGGGGGCCGCAGCCTATTTTTGGAAGCTCTCGAGACTTCCAGGGAGGGATCCGCCTTTTCTTTCCCTTCATTCACAGACGAGGTCATTTTGATTTGTTACGTGTTTGTGGGGGGATTTTTTTTTATTATTATTAATTTTTTTTGTTGGTTTTTTTGGTTTTTTGCGTCCCGCCTTTTATTTATGGCATCAGAGAAGCAGAGCCAAAGGGCAGCAGAGGCGGAGGGGAAGCTTCGGGCCGCCTGTTTGGGGGAGCAAAAGCAGCCAGGCTGCAAACACGGTGGGGACGTGAGTGTCTCTCTGCCACGAAATGTCTGTTCTTTATATCTCAGCGGTGGCACTTGCCAGATTTGGGGATGCAGAGGGAAGGAGAGGAGCCGGCATGCTTCCACCTGGGCCCCAGCCTGCTTCCCCACTGCCTGGTGGGGATGCTGCAAAAACTGGTTTTCCAAGAAACTGGGGTCCAAGGCTGAGCACCCAAAAAAGGACCAGCCTGCCTCTGACTGGGGACATTGGACTATTGATTCTCTTTGCCTCCTGCTCCACAGTTTCCCAGCCCAGCCTCTTCCTTGCTGGGGGGCTGCCTTCTCCCTGCTCCGGGTGTCCTATGTGATACCCCAGTCCCAATTCTGCAGGAATACCCCCAAAACTCAAGTGCAGCTGTTCTGCCTGGGATGCAGCAAAGGTCCCAGGAAGGTGGGTCACGACAGACCCAGCTTTCAGGAGAATTTGACCCTCTCTGCTATGGTGCAGGATGGACCTTGACCTCTGTGGTGGCAGCAGTGGAGGGCTGCCTGATTTGTGACCCACTGCAGATGGTGACACTAATCTGGATGTCCCAGGAGAGCCAAACCCCTGGCTTGCTCTGGAGGATGGCTAATCGCTTTGGGGATCAGTGGGATGCTCCTGTAGGCATGATGCCCCACGCAGCCTCGGTCACAGCTCCCACGTCTCTGCTGGGGTCTGCAGCCTTCCCCAGGGACCCCTGCCTTCTCCAAGCACAAGTGGGGAAGACAGAAGGGGCAGGACCTTCCCCATGGGGTCAGGGATGGATCTGGGCTGTGTTGATGTAAATCATCACAGCAGAGGGGCCAGGGAGGCCGACGTAAGCCCCAGCCGCGCTCCTGGGCTCTCCCCGTGGAAGGGGTTAATGCGGGCGGCGGCACCACCCCGGCTCGTGAGCATCTCCTGACCCACACCAGACCCGCGCTGGGAGA
>NW_010544552.1:1727-2215 GCF_000687285.1 Phaethon lepturus
GTTCTCCTTCCCGGGGCTGGCTTGCCCTTCCTCTCCGCCCTTGCCCCACGCCGCCCGCATCCCGCGATGCTCAGAGGGGCTCGCAGTTCCCCCGGGGGTCAGATGCCCCCCAGTGCAGCCAGCTGGGCAGGGGTCCCATCCAGCCCGGCGCCTTGGTGCTGGGCTGTCCCGGGGCTGCCTGGGAGCGGAGGCAGGAAACATAAAAGCAGGCTGGGCTGTGCTTGCCAGTGCTGGAGCTGCAGCATGCGCGGGGACTGCCACGTCTGTGAGCAGAAACAACGGGGCCTAAATGCTCCCTCCCCCTTGCCCCCCTCTCCTCCTTCCCCATTCGGCCCCTGGGCTTGCAGGAAAGGGGAGGGGAGGTCTTGGGGAAAGGGCTGGATGAATCCCAGGGGCACGAAGCCTCGAGCTTGGCCAAGGAGCCGGCGTGGATGGTTGGGGTCCCATGGCTTGTGAGAGGAGCAGGGCGCTCCCGGGGGGTGCCCGCC
>NW_010544552.1:2440-5286 GCF_000687285.1 Phaethon lepturus
CACAGCCACCAGGTTCTTGTCCCTCCAGGGGAAAAGTGTCCTTGGGGAAGAGTGCCACCAGCACTCCCGGGAGGAGAGCAGCGAGGTCCCACTCAGCAGAGGGTGGTGGAGGCAGCACCCCGGCGAGTCGGGCTGGTGGGGAGGCCGGCGGGGATAGCCGCTCCACAAGGACATGGAAAGCAAAAGCAAAGCTCCCAAGCTCCGTCCGCAGGACTTCATGACATGTGAAAGTGTTTATTCCATTGGATGGAGATGGAAAAACAAAGACCCGGCAGAGGCGGGGGGACAAAAACCCCCCCAAAAACCCAAAAAAACAACAACCCCTGGCCGGGAGCTGCCAGCTCCCATTCCTGCAGTGTGATTCTGCTCGGGACCTGGCGCGCATGAGGTCCGTGGCTCCCAGCCCCTCCAAGGAAACAACAAAGACCAGGAAGGGCAGTAATGAGTTTGCAGACAATTAACACACACAGGGCCAGTTAACCTTGGCGTAAAGCTGGGACTGGCAGTGTTTCTCCAGCTCGATACCAGGGAGGCTGCAAGCAGTCTTTGGTCCAGAGAAGCAAATGCAATAAAATAGTTGAAATCTCTCTAAAATGGTGGGAGGGAATGGACTGCTGGCCAGAGGGGAGCCGCAGGTAAATCCCACAAAATGGCATAACATCAATGTGCCTGTTGAAGTCTTGATGGCTGATACAAGACTATGCATAGCATCTCTGCAGCTTCCTCTTCTGGACATGGGCTGACAGAGGGCCGCTGGCATAGGACACCCATGTTTCCATCATGGGACGTCAGTCTATGGGGCGTTTGCGAAGCCTTTTCCATCCGAAGAACTCAAGGCGCTTGGCCTGTGCTCGGAGGTGAAGCCTTGGAGAAGGGAGGCCAACTGGGACCCGCTGGGGTGGGACTCGCGCCGCCCCAGCAGTCAGCTGCGCTGGCTGGGAACCGTTACGTGACTTTCCCAAGCTCCCCAAGTGACTCATAGAGAAGGTTGGACCAGATGTCAGAGTCTGGACTCTGGGATTGACTGGTCTTGGGACCTCCCAACTCTTCGAAAGAGCAGATGTGATGAGAACCGGACTTGGCATAAGTGTCCAGGCTTTGGAGCAAAGAGAGGAAGGAGGTAAAACAGAGATAATGTCAACTGCTTTGAGGTGGTGAAAGGGCCCATCCAAAGTTCAGAGGTCAGCTGCATTTCTGTTTTGCTTTTTGCACATGAAAGCAGTCAGATGGAGAGGCTCCAACGCCAGGGGAGATGTGCAGCCATGCTCGTTCCAGCCCTCCTGACAGGATCACACCACTCCAGCCCAGCGAAACACTCCTGGAGAGGCAGGGGAACATTTTGAGAAGACATCAAGCACCTTCACTGCCTCTTGAATTCCTGGCTTCTCCTCTGATACACACTAAGAACGGGTCCAGCGAATGCCAGCAAGGGGGAGTGCGGGTAATGTGCAGGAAGGGAAAAAGGCTGAGAACAGCCTTCATTTCCCACTGGCTGCAAAACGGCAGCTCTATATATATGTGTGTGTATATATATATATATAAAATGTGTCTGGAAACTCAGAGGAAGATCTGGCCAACATGGCTCTACATCACTTCAGCAGGCATTTTAAGGAGGGAGCTCTGCACTGCAACACTGCGTGGGATGAGATGGTGGGTCCCAGGATGAAAAACACCTTTTGGCCCTCACTGGGCTCCCAGTCATTCCCACCAAGGACCTGTCTGTGCTGAAGCAGGCAGCTGATCTTCCATGCCCAAGTCCTGAACAGGCAGGGGAAGCCCAGACCTGCTGTGCAGGCTCTGCCCTGCAGAGTCACCCCGATAATGTGCCCAGCAGGAGAACTACGGCTGGGATAGTCGAGTCTGGCCTCAACGGTTACTGGGCTGGCAGTCCCTTACGTGAGGGGACTACAGACACCAGGACAAAAGGTGGGGAGAGGACAGAGGGTCATTACTGGAGCTGGTGATACGAATATAGGGCGTTGGTTTTGCTTTCCGATGTCTGCTTGGAGCAAATCTATCAAGACCACCAGATCCATCGGCATACAGTGTCTCAGCTGGAGCTCACGAGGCTTGACACCAGCACGAAAGCAGCTTGTCCTTCTCTGTGTTGCACCCGTGTAGCAGAACACGCTATGAGTCTCTCTATTTCATGAGTTAATGCCGTCCCCCTTCCCGCACCTGGAGCACGTGGTCTGCTCAGCTTGAGATGTCTTCGATGGATGGGAAAGGTTGGCAGCTCAGTTTGCTGCTTTGGCCACGAATCCTCTCGGCTCCCCCGTGGCTGTGGGGCTGGGCAGGGGAAGGTGGAGTCCTGGAAACACCCTGGGGGTGGACAGAAAGCCAAGAAAGTTTCCAAGATGGAAGCCATCCAGCACAAATACAAGGGTTGGACATGCGTGTGGTCTCCATAAATTAAAGCTACTAATTGGCTTTAAAGTGCCGTTAAAAAGAATATGGTATGGCCTCATAACTGAAGCTGGCACACAGGAGCTAGGTCCAAAGGATGTCGGTGCCCATCGCTCACTGCAGGGTGAGCAGCCGAGAAAAATCTTTCCTGACACGTTCTCCGGAGATTTCCCTCCTGCTCCCTCCTCAACACCCTCCAGTGATATCTGCCCCTGTCAACACACACACACTTATTCAAAAGCTCGCTAGCAAAAAAGAAAAATCTCCAAAAGTAGCAGGTGTCCTTAAGTCCTGTCAAAATACATCAGCTCTGTCTTTGGAGCGTGGCTGGCCCTCAGAGCCTGGCCTGACCCCGGGATCCAGCCGCGCCAGGCTGGACCCAGCGGCACCGCCGCAATTAGGGCTTGGGAATGAGGAGCACCCACAGACGGGAACGCGCC
>NW_010544552.1:5343-5864 GCF_000687285.1 Phaethon lepturus
CAGGCATCGAAAAAGAGCATCCCGGGGATGCGCTGGCTGTCGGCACGGCGCATGGGGACCAGCGGGTATTTGAGTGCCGGGTGTTTGGCAGACCGGCATCCCCGTGCCGTGGCAAGGCCCCGAGGTGCCGGCGGGGCTGCGGAGGCGGTGGGGATTGACGGCGAGGAAGGGGACATGCATCCCACGGGGAGGGGAATGGGGCCGTCAGATGGGTGTCTGCAGGGCGGCTGTTAGTTTTCTCACCCGTAATTAAAGGAGCAGGACATGTCAAGGAAGATCTCTCATTCAAGCAGAGTCCACTGTAGATCTTCGAGAGCTGGACTGCCAAAGAGATCGAAAAGGGGTTAAGCACTCATTTCTCCGAGGCTGACGGAGTTTGGTGCATGTAGTCTGGAGGTTCTCCAAGGGGCCTGATGTTTTATGTCTTTGGGATGTTTTTGTCTTCCTTCAGTTGTGTTCAGCGCTGGTATTGTGTTTATATCAGCAAAATTCTGGATTATTCCCTCTTTTGTGGCTTTTTT
>NW_010544552.1:5974-6661 GCF_000687285.1 Phaethon lepturus
GGCTGTTGGTCCTGGTGGGCTGTCCGCCCTGCCACTGTTCTGGGTGACACACAGCAAAGAGGCTCCATCTCAGCTGCTCTGTAAGGAAAGGCAGCGAGGGCTCCATTTAGGGATTTAGGTGAAGCTCCCTGCTGTGATGGATAGCAAAGCTGCAGGTTAGAGAGCTTGAGCAGGAATAGCTCAGGAAGCGTGTCCTGGTGAGGTCCCAGAGCACCCCACGCCTTGAAACTTGGTGGGACCACAGCCCAGAGGAGCTGGGCGCAGCTGGGCTGGCGGGCGGCCGTGTGCCCTGTAGTCCCTCCGGGATGCTCATCTGCTTGGGACCGGGCACGTGTGGGGCAGAGGACCCTTTGCATTAGCATGCCCACAGGATTTCAGCGAGGGCACTGCTTCCTCCTGCTCCCCAGGGACCCGGCGCCTTGCTGGGAGATGGCACAGCCTCATCTGCTGGGGCTCCCATCCCTGCCAGCTTCCAGTGCCAGCCCCAGCGCTCCCAGCTCACCCCCCCGGTCCTCTGCACTACAAACCCTGTCCCTGCGCACTGCTCCCCATCAGCCGCGCGGCATCGCCTCCTCCTCCCGGACCAGCTACCGGGGCGTGAAGCCACCAGAAGCCAAGGGAGCCCGTCACCCCTCCTGGCCACACACGCCGCCCCGCCACTGTCCCCCACTTCCCCCCAGCATCCTG
>NW_010544552.1:6682-18753 GCF_000687285.1 Phaethon lepturus
GGTGCACGGAGAGGAATGTGAGCAAACACGGACCCCACCTGGCCCCCTCCTGCCCCAAATTCCACCGAGCACCAAAGAGGGGCTGCTGGCGAGCAGGAGCAGTTTCAGTCTACTCCGTATTTACTTATGAATTCCAGCCAAAGAGGCGACAAAGGTGCCAGAGACCTCCCACTCTCCAGGCTTTTCACCTCTCACACCCCAGCATCTCCCCACACTGCTCAGGGTGGGGAGCAGCTCCCTGTGTCCCAGGCACAGCTCCCCTCTGCTCAGTCATTTTTCCTTCCCTCCTGACTGCCGGTGCCTCTACTCGCCTGCCTGCCTGTCTCTATTCCTTTCTGCAAGTGCTGGGGAAAAAAAAAAAAAATCTACAGAAGAAAATGCAATCAAATCAAAAGAGAAATGGAAAGAAGCGCCTCAAAAGTTGCTAGACAGGCATTTTCTGTGCAAGATCAAGGGCCAAATTCTGCTTTCATCGCACTGGAGAAAATCTGGACTATCTCCCCTTGAATTAATGGCATTCCTTTGTAAGGGGAACAGAATTTCATTCATTCGCGCCTTGTACAGCAGCAGAGGGGCCATTAATCCTTACAGCTTCCAGTCACGTCTCCCCTGGTTCGCAGCTCCAGCAGGTCCTGCATGGGAAGTCCCAGATCATTTTCTCGCATCCTTCCTTGACTTGTCAGCTCATGATAAACAGCATTTCGCCCCGATCCCAAACGTACAAGCACACTGAGTGATTACATCACCTCCGAACCCACTCCAATAAGATGAAGTGTAGCTCGCATCCAATTTGAATAACTCTGTGTTCCCCAGCGGGCTCTCTCCCCTCGTGTGCAGTGCTCAGGGGCCAAATCCTGGTGTGTGCTGCAAGGCATTCAACCCGCAGTCCCTCCCGTGAATTCGGGGATCGCTGGTCCGGGTTCCTGCCAGAATCGCTGCTGGGGGAACCCTGGCCTACTGCGGCGGACGCTCGGCGTTGCTGCAGAGAGAGAGGCTGGCCTTGCTCCCTGCCGACAGCGGAGCCGCGAAACCACCTTCCCGACACCAGTTCACATCCCTGAGCAGAAGCTGGGCAAGTGCTGGAAACTCTGATTTTTTTCTGCGCTATTGACAGGGCAGGGGAGAGGGACCTTCAAATACTTGGCACCTCTAAACATCTGGGCTAGCCTCCCCATAGCACCTCAGTATTGCACCCACATCTGCCAGGTGCCCTGAAGCACCTTCAAGTGCACCTTAATGCACATCACTTGCCTTGACCAGCCTCACCTGGGACCCCACCCACACCCCTGCCCATGGACCCTGGGCTCTATTTAAGCTCAGCCCTTTGGCTCCCTTTCCTTCCCTGGGCTGGGTGCATGTCTCTTGGTCTGGCTTCATGTCTCTTGGTCTGGCTTCTGGATGGACCTTAACCACATGCCAAAGGTTGTCTCCAGTTCTCTTTCTGGCTGCCCTTGCTGGTGGCTGGGCTCCCTGGATGGACCTTGGCTATGGGTCATCACTCCCTGGGACTCTTGGTGTGCCCTGTTACCAGCATCCAGCTCTAGTTACCAGCATCCAGCTCTACCTGCTGTGTTTGGTGCCTGTAGGGTTCCACTCCATCAGTGCAGGTACCCCCTGTGCTGCCATCACCCTTGACTCCTGGCTCATCCTGCACCCCAATCCTGCTCTTGCTATACCCTGGCAAATGTGTGGCTTCTTCTGTGGTTGCTCATCTTGCTCCTGGACTTCACTCCTGGTAGGACAACAGCTAATATTTTCCTTATTGTTGTGTTTTTTGTTGAAAACTGTAATGGAAGTACAACGAGTAGTAGTATTAATGATAAACAAGGTGGTACCCCTTAGCATTAAGGTTCCTGTCTATTTAAAGATGGGTTCAGATGTAGGACCAAGAGCCCTTAAAGCTCAAGTTGGCATTCACAGTTTGGAACCCTATCTTTGCTAGTGCAGCAGGTTTTCTGCTTTCCACAGGGGAGCTCCAAAATGGACAGCAGAGAGGTACCACAGCGGTTGGGATTGGTTGTTGGAGTGATACTACTGACATAAGGAATAAGCTATGCCTGTGCATTAAGGCTTATGCTGGCCTTGCTGGGCAGGTGCTGCAAGACCACAGAAGACTTAGCCTGGTCCTCCTGGGAGGTGTCGGACTCCCTGTGTGGTGCCTCCAGCATATGGCTAATACCGCTGGGAACACCGGACCCTCAATGGTGTTGGCCCCTTCACCCCAGCAGCATCCCCAAGAACATAAAGGCAATATCTTAGGAAACATGGCCACTGGGACAACCCAGCGTTTGTGGGAATGAGACCCACATCCAGGTCACTGCAGGGAGCCTTTCCAAAACCTTACTCAAGCCTGTCCAGGTCATTTGGGAGGGAGCCAGTCTGGCACAACCAGCACCCAAAATCACGCATCAAACCCCTCTGAGATGGGCACCATTCTTATTCAGATCAAGGGACAGCAAATCAATGATGGATTTTCTTATGTGGACAAACACTTAAATCTCAGGACATCTGCACTGAAGGGTCAGCAAGATGCTGCCAGGCAGTGAGGAATTCCCTCTTAACACCTCTGAAGAGCCTAGCAGGGAAGGCAGAAGGCCAAGCCAGCTTCTCGGCAGTACTGGTCGGATGACAATGACTGCCAAAGCAATGGCCCAGCTGCCTTACAGGACCTTCCTTCCCAAGGCATGGAAGGGAGCAGGCGTCGAAGCACCTCAGCACGTGGGAGCGGGTGTGGGATGAAAACAAGGGTAGGAGGATCTGGCAGGCTGAGGTTAGCAGGAATCTAATCCTGCCCTTAGGATTAGATAGGCAGTGGCTTTCCGGGTACATAAATGAGTTGTGAAAGGAGAGCTGCCCGCCAGCCTTTGGGGAGGGCTGGGGAGCCGGCAAGCGAGGGCTCTTCCTTGCGTTGCATCTCTGGGGCGGTTGTGAGCCCCCGGGTAAATAAACAGCTCCAGCTTCCTGCCAGGTCTTAAACCTTTGCAGGAAGAAACTTTTTAAAATAAGCAAATACAGGGAATTCCTGCCGTTTCCTGTCTCTCTGCCGGAAACGCGTGGCATAGGCACGGGCAGCAGCTGGGGCCAGGCCCAGCGCTCCCGGGGCGGCTCCGTTGGAAGGGCCGGTGTTACCGCAGGGCCGTGGAGCTCGTCGCCTGCTGCCGTGCTCCGCGTTGCTTGCGCACACCGTGTTGGACCCCGGGATTTCCCCGCCGTGCAAGCGCGAGGCCGGGGAGCAGAGGAGCGGAAGTACCTTACCCCAGCAGCCGTCCAGCTGAACCTGCGGAGATGGGTTCCCGGGCTGGGACAGAAAGGAGCTAAACGGGCTTTGGCCCAGCACCTCTGCATCAGTTGTCCCATTTGGAGCAATTTGATGTTGACCCACCGCTGCAGCTACGCTATTAAACTGGAGCATGGGTGGAGGACGGTATCCCCTGAGCCCCACAGCATTTTCCTTCCAGACCACAAACTCAGTTTGCCTTATTAGAGCTGGGGCTCTGTGAAAAATCAGTGGGAATAAGCCTGACCGACCGGCTGAGAGCCCAGCACCACACTGTGGGAGCAGGAGCCAGCCCTCCTGGGGCTCTCCTGAGGTCAGTCTGGTGGGGCATGGTGGCTTCTCTGCCCTTCAGAAACCGTGACCACTTCAGGCAACAGCCCAATAAATGTCTCTTCTCACAGAAGCTCCTTGGGGCACTAGCAGATTTGGATGGGGAGGGGGGTCCCTGGGTTCTTGTTGGTTTTCATCCAGCTTGATCAACTTGCACATGAGACAAGCAGCCTCGTGCAGCTGGAGTAACCCTGTTGATCTACATGAATTCCTCCAGACGCACACTGGGGTTTATGCTCTACTGGCATTTGCATTTCTACAGTCTGGGCTCAGGCTGGGAACTTTTATTGGAGGAATTCTAGCAAAACAGAAGGCAAGGAATAAAAATAACTCTCTTTCTGGGCTGGGTTGATTGCTCTTACACCGGCATAAATCCAGGCCAGCTCTATTGATTTTTAAGGAGTAACTGGGTTTATGCTGGTGTAACTATGTCCCCAGAGCTGCATGAAATGTTTACAACAAAACCTGAAATTACGTGAAGCTAGCAGAGCTTCACTGTTTCGGGGTTTCATTACAAATTTGAATCTCAGACTGAGGTTGTCAAAAGATTCCTTAAGGTTCATGAACCTTTCAGTCAAGCCTTGGCCTAGAGTCAAGCCAAGCCTGAGCTGATTTATAGCTTTGCATGGAAATAATGTGAAATCAGTGGTTTTTATTTGGTCTTGAAGCCGAAGCTCGATGCTTGCAGCCGAGCTTGGCTTTCAAGAGGTCAATTCTCTTTGAAAGTCAAGCTCAAGCCTAAATCTGCAGTGGGAGCTGTAGGAGATGCTGCCTAGATTAAAAACACAGGCTGGATTTGCAAGGGTAATAAGGGTGGTGATTCTTTGCACAGCCCTCTGAGTCTGAAAGCAGCAAGGTCTGAGCTGTGCTGCTGCTCCATGCTCGAGGAACTGGGCAAAAGATCGGATGCAATTCCTTAGGACATGAGGGCATGTAAGGAACATTTGGTTCATCTGGCTGCTGAAGATTGCTGAGTACCGTTGGTCCTAATCTCTGACAGTCCCTGCGACTGCCTCTTGGAGAGGCAGGAGATAGCAGTGTTCTTCTGACGTCCCACTTTGCACTTCAAAGATGGTGTAGCTCCTGCTGGTTATATATTGCCTGCGGGATTAAGATTCACAGGCAGCAGTGAAGCAGTTGACAATGTGGTTTGGCAGCACATGCCTCCTCGCGGCAGCCCCGGGAGGAGAGGATATAAAGCTCCCTTAGCTGTGTGGGGCCATGCTTGGAACTGGCTCAGTCTGCCTCACTTGTTTCTTTTCACGGACAATTTGGGGTGAAGAAGGCCAGGAATGGTACCTTCCCCATCATTTGTAGTGTTGATGTAGAAATGGCCATGGCTTGGGAGTATCTGGCTCCATGAAGTGCAATGTGACCTACGGCATGAGCAAAACCCCGCTGTGGCATGGCTCCACAGGAGCAAGGGCTTTGCCTGGGCTTGTGCTTGACCATCTGCATGAGACCACCTGTGGTCTCCTGGCAGCAAGTGAAAAAGCCTGGTGTGGGGCGAAGGAAGGAGGCATTTCTGCACCAGAAGGACAGCAGCAGCCCTGGACTCCATGCCACCATGCAGCCCTTTCCTCAAAGGCTTGTGGGATGGGGATCACATCTGAGGGCATCTCATCTCCTCTGAGAAGCTCCCAGTCAGGTGGTTGGTTATTTCAGTGTGGTGTTGCTGTTATTTTAATGTTCTGGTGATGCCTAGTGCATCCAGATGCAATCAGAGCCTTGCATGTCCCAGCCCTTGCCAGAAGGAGCTGGCCTGGCTGTGTCCCTGTGCTTGCCACCATGGAGGCACTTCTCAAACTGACAATAAATCAGGAGCTGAGGTCTGCTGGGAACCCCTGCAGAAGGTACTGCAGTACCTCAGGCAGGGTCTGAGGACCCCCAGACAAGGGTCTGTAGTTGCAGAGCTGGACCATCCTTGCCTGCTCATGGAGCTATGTCCTCAGCAACTGTCCTGCAGTGATGGAAAAGATCCCCAGAAATGGGACCCAACCTTAGGGCACTAAACCCAAACCCTTCATTTCCTCAATCTTGTCTGAGCAGCATCACTAGACTTCTTCCTGCAGGACTATTTAGTTGAACTTCTTGGATGGCTGGATAAGTGCTCGATAACAGCTCGTCCAGTATGCTCTTTGAATATGTGATCACCCGCATCCTGGCTGTTTAACAGCAGCCTTGTTTGAGTGTTTTGGGGACTGAGATTCACTGGCAAAACTGTGCTTATCTAATCTGAGACTAGAGAGCAACATGTAATTTTCCTGGGCAATCACAGCTAATGAGTACAGTTCAAATGTTAACTTTTGGCCAGCCATGCATAGAGTAAACGAGCCAAAATGAGATTAATTGAAAATCAATTGAAGGGACTTGACATGTGCTCACAGAGATGGCCCAAGCAAAACTAGAGGCTAAATTCAATGGATAAATAACTCATTGTGAGTTATTTGCTCAGCTCTACTTAAGTGGTTGATTATGTGGGTCTTTGGTTAATTGACTTATTGAGTGGTTGGCGTGGGTTTTTGGCTGCTCGCTCACTCCCTGCACGTTTTTGCTATTAACTTAGCTGTTTGATGGAACAAGTAGTCTATTGTCTATTTTTTGCTGGCTAGGTTGGTGTTTGGTTGGATATTGGCTCTTGGGCTAATTGAACACATCTGCTGTTGGCTGTACCGTGGCTTGCTGGGTTCATCACTGGCTCTTTGTTTCATTGCCTGTCTGATGTGTCAGTGGCCCAGTTTGTCACAGATTGGATGCTTGCCTACCTAATTTCCTGCTCCTTTGCACTTGCAAACTGGGTTCTTGCTTTTCATGGTTGCCATTTGTGGTTGCCATTGCCTCTTCCATGATGCTTGGGCTCCTGAGCTGCACTGAGGTCTCCTTGGCAAGCTGCATTCAGTGCATCATCTCTAGGACGTCTGAGGATTGTCACCGGGAAGAATGGACGTTTTCTGGAAGTCCATTCCCAGCTGTAGCTGTGTTCTGCAGCCCTGGCATAGCTCCATCCTGACCTTTTTACTTTTTCCATTGAATTCCTCCTCACTTCTGCTGGGAAATGTGGCACAGGAGCCTTTGGGTTAGAAACAGGTGGGATGCTGGCTCAGAGGGAGGCTCCAGCTCGAGTGGGGAAAGGGGAGGGAAACAAGGAGAGCAGAGAAGAGACCTGGGCAGGAAATGATCCCTGGAAGTCTATTAAAAAGCTCAGTTGATTTTGACAGGCAGTCTACATGCTCTTTTGTTTGCCTTTGGCCCTCATCTAACTTTAAATTTGGGATGAAAGAGTATTTTTCCACTGTGGCAAGAACCATTCCTTAGAGATGCATGTTGCATAGCCTAGAAATCAGCATCATGCAGTGAAAAGTATATTTGAGAGCAGAGCCAGGAGCCAGCTGAGAGGAATTCATGAGGGACAAGGGTGGGAAGGAGGGAGAGCCTTCCCTGTGCTCTTCCTCTGTGCCTTGCAGGAGAACCTGAAAGCCATTAGTGCACTGGTCCCTCGGGGCAGCCTGGCCGGGCTGGGCTCAGGCTGATGTGAGAGGTGTTGACTGGAGCTGAAGCAGACTTGACAAGACCCCAGGGAGACACTCAAATTAGCTTATTTACAGCTCTCCTGCTCTCACTTCATCTGCCATGCTTGTAAAACACTCAGAGGAGGTGTCAGTGTGTGTGTGTGTCCTGCAACAGCAGGAAGAACACTTCCTGCTTGTCTGGGGGAGCCCCACGGGATGCTTGGCAGTGCTGGGTGGCTGTGGCATGTGCAGGTGTCCCCCACAGCCCCCGAGTGGCTTTGAGTGACCCTTCTGTAGTGTACCCTGTCCCTCAGGCTGAGCACAGGGAATGAATTGGCTCCTGCTGTATGAGCCCTCCGGGTCAAGGTTGAAGTCATGGCCAGGGTGGGAATGCCATGAAATCTGCTCCGGGAGCATCCGTCCCTCAGCTGGCCCTGCCCTGGACTTTGCACCCCTCAGAGACCTCATGCCCAGACAGACCAGCCATGACTTCATGGACCTTCCTGAGGGATGCTTGCTGCTCTTCTCGGACACATGAAACCAATGGTGTCTGGGCAAAAGCTGGCTGCTTCCCCAGCTAGGGAGTTAGGGGAAGAGTGTCCTCCATGTCTGGGCAGTTTCTGTTGCCCCAGCCTCCCTCTGTAATGTCAGGCACAAGATATCCCTTTGACGTTTTTTAGCCCTTGTTCCAAATACTGGATTTTCCTGGTGAGCTGCAGCAGTAGGCTTGGGGATCAGTTTTTGTTAAAAAAGGTCAGTCCTTTTGTTTCAGACTTTATCTTGGATTTCTCCAGCTGTACAGTGGCCAAAACCTCCTAGGTGAATACAATGAATGCAGACCTAAAACTCAGGAGTCCCCTTGAGCAGCCAGACTCCCTCAGCATCTGTGCATGCCCGAAGAGCAACAACTTGTGGCCCTGAAGGGTGTGAAGCTTTTGGCTCCCACCACAGACTTGACAATAATGCCCATCTTGGTGCATCTCCGAAGGGCCCATGCAGAGCCCTGGGCCAGGTGGGGTGGGAGCAGGGCTGAGGAGCACACCTTGCACTGGAAGCTCTTGCTCCAACTATTTGGCTGCACAAGGAATGTGCATGGAAATAATTCTTACATTAGCAAGTCAACTCATCTTTTTCTCCCCACCTGTCTCATTCTTTCTCTTTTTCCAATTCTGTGGCTTGTTCCTCAGCAGGCAGCTTGGGCTGGCTGGCAGGAGCTGCTCTGGGACACACCAGGCAACAAGGGAAGATGCTGCCTGTCTAAAGCTCCCAGGAGGTCACTGAAAGGTAAGAGACCAGAATAGGCCAAATTCTAAGCATTTTTGTTGCTGTCTGAAGTTTCTCCTGTCTTGGAAAACGCCTTCAGGGCCATCTTGCTGGAATCCTGCAGAAAAACACAGGGCTTTGGGAGGGCAGATGAACTGAAGGTGGTTTGGGGGGGTTTCGATTTGTTTGTTTAGCTTCTTGGAGAGGCAGTGAGGAAGAAAAAGGTGAGCGACAGGGTGATTCCTACTTTATGCAAGCTCAAAAGGAGAAAAATACAAAAAGAAGGAACAGAGAAAATGTGACTAGATTAGACCAGCAAGGGATTATGTGCCCCCAATCCTTGGACTTCAGTGGGCCAGAGATGTCTCCTGCAGACCTTGTCCTTGGCTCCCACTTGTGACCATGAGGTGCACCAGCACAGCGTGTGCCATTGCCGTGATGTGAGGATCCGTCCTGGGGGTGCCGCTCTCGGAGAGCCCAGCCTGGGACTTGGGCCACTGCATGCCCATACCCTGTGGGCTACCCAGCAGCCGCAGCAGGTTCTCCCTGCCCTTGTTGTGTGCCCTGAATTTGATGCAAACGCAATCCCTGCCATGTCTTGTCCCTTGCTGAGCTCACAGCTTGTTTGAGCCCCTCCATGGTAGCACTGGAAGAGGGGAGGGGAGTTTCTACCCATCTGTTTTCCAAGCCAGAGGAGAAATATTTCATCTGCTAGCAAGGCTGATGGTGGATTTTTGCCTCTCAGCAGCATGGGCTGAGGCAGCAGGTGAGGGTGGCTGTGCAGGCGTTGAAAGGCGAGAGGGTTCGTGTACCGGCACCATTAATAGTTTAGATACTGAGGCAGTAAAAGTGATGCTCGTCGCGGATGCCGCACCTGTGTGGGCCATGATGTGTCTGTATTTATGCAGCCAGCTTCTTGGGGAGTACATGGGTAACACAGAGCTTTCTGAAATACTGCTGCAAGGGCTGGATTTATCCCAGGTAGGTTTACTGTGATAGTTTGTGCAGATCAAGTGATCAGCGATTAAAATCAGGCAGGATCTGCCCAAAGAAAGGGCTTGAATTCACATTGCTAAGCCAGCACCCCAAGCCCTGGGCCAGCTGAGATGCAGCAGCTGGATCAGCTCCACCATGTCTCTGCAAGCTGGTAGCACCCAAGTTTCTCCGATGCACCTCTGTCCTCCCCGGCTCCTGTCAGCCCCTGCCAGAAGGTTTCCTTTCTAGAGCACGGGGCTCTGCCCTGCTGCAGCCCGGCTGGGCTGAATTAAGCAGTGAGCTGCTCTGCGAAGCTAAGAGCCATCCAGAAAGATACTGCAGGGATGGGGACGCGGGGAGAGACCAAAGGAGCTCTGAGGTGTCCTGGAGCCCGCAGGGTCTGTGAGTGCTCGGCCCGATGCAAATATCAGTTACCCTGGGCCTCCAAATGGAGTTTTTTAGCCCCAGTGAAGTGAGGACATGTATTAATGTATGGATTCTTGTTCTATAGCAAGGAAGAATTTTCTGGATGAAAGCTCTAATTAGATTTGTTTGGACCGTGTTCGCATGCCTCCTGGGTTCACTTTCACAAATGCTTTAAATAACAGTTTTATTGGCAGGAACATTTGTGCAAACGGCAAATTTGGGGTCAGCATCTCAGCTGATATAAATAAGTGCAGGCCTCTCCGAGGCTGTGGAGGTACACCAATTTACACCCACAGAAAGGCAGGCTCCCTAAATGAATATTGAGAAATTAGTCTTGGAACCTAAACTTGGAGCGAAAACCTCCAAGTGTTTGTACTGGAAACCTTATCCTGAAGCTGCAGCAGCTTTCAAAGTGCAGCAGGGAGCATCAACCACCGGTCGGCAGGGATCCTGGCATCTTCCAGCATCTCCTCACCGCCTCTGTCTCCCCAGATTGCAGCCAGCCCTTCCAGTACCACTTACCCTCTTGTTTCCACCATCTGGAGTGAGCTCCATGGTCTGGACCGGCTGCCCCAGGCACATGCAGAGCCCTTGGTCCAGTCCAGCTCCTTCTCAGGGCTTTGGGGGTGTTGAGTTTGGAGGCTTTGAGGGATGGAAACTAAGGGGGATGGGGCCGAGCCTGGGGATGGCAGGAGAAAAAGGAGGCGAGGGGCCCTCTGATTGCTGACTCCTGGAGGAACTGGAGCATGCCCAGAAACAATAAATGTCCAGTGATGATCTGATGTGAGTTAAGATGGAAAAGCATCACGGAGGGTGCGTCTGAGACGAGCTCTCACTTTAAACTTCGGTGAACTCTTGAACAAATTCTTGTGCGTTTGCAAAGCTGCGCTCCATATGGGCCAAGGCTCCCCAAAGAGGGGGGTGGTTCCCCCCCGGGGATGCAGAACCTGCTCAGGACACCTTAGGCCAGTGCTACAGATGGGGAGAGGCGAGGTCAGGGGTGGCTGAGCTGATGCAGGAGCACAGGAGGGAGCAGAGGTGCTGGATGCTGTGCGCAGAGATGTGCTGCCTCAGCTCCCTGTTATTCCGGGGGGCACTCGGGACCATACCTGGCAGGGAGCGGGTCCGGCCCTGGCCTTGCTGGCAGGATGCTTCCCTGAGTGCAATGGTCTTCACATCCAATATGTTCCCCAGAACACCTGCCTTGCATGATGAAAGCTGAAATATATTATAAGAATGAGCTTTAAACCTAGAGGAAGAGGCAAAAGTTACTCCCAGGCTACTACTGGTAAAATCAGAGGCACCAACCGTGCTCCAGGTCTTTGTGGACTCAACATCCATCGCCTCTCTGGTCCCAGGCAGTGATGGAGCGGAGCTCCCTGTCCCAGCTGGCACTGCACAGGCTATGAGCAGGGCTGGAAGCGGGCTCGGGTGGGATTTGGGGCACCTCCTGGGAACATCAGTGCTCGCAGCCTTGTAAAGCCCCTACTTGATGTCAGCACCCTTGGCTTGGCCGTGGGGCTGAGCTGTCCTGGGAAGCCCCAGCTCCCTCATGGCTGGGCAGCAGGGCGGCTTTCCCAGTGCAGAAGTAGAGCAGCGGGGCTGGCTGGGGCTGGAGCCCCTGGGTGCTGTGCCTCTGCCGCAGGGGCATCGTGCCTCGCTGCTTCTCACAGCCCTTTTCAGGCAAATTCTGCACATCTGGCTGGAGCCCCTGGCTCCCAAATCCCTTCTGCCCGGCTGCAGGTAGACAGCTCAAAAGACCAAGAGAAGGTTTTAATCCTTCACTGACCTACGCAGATTATTCTTGCTTCCCCGGTCAAGCATCACGGAAAGGAAGGATGACAGCAAAGCAGGCTGCGCCTGGGCGCGGGGCTCCGCCGCGGACGGACGGTGGCTCCTTGGCAGCAAGGGGAGCATGAGGTGAGGACTGACAGAATAACAGCAGAGTAGGAAATATAATCTTTCCTAAGAAAATATATTTCCTGATGTCTGCATGGGTCAGACCTGGCTATTCCTGCCTTGCCTGACTGAAGGCAGTGGTGGGGAAGGGGTTGGGGAGATGCTCTGACTTTCCCATTCCCTGATCCACTAGGCATCCTAAATACTTTCCATCCCAGTAACTGTCACTCAGCCCAGTCATTTTTTGGTGGGCTGGAGACAGCTGGTCCTGAGGTGGTGGTGGGATAGGGCAGGGTGCATGCCTGGAGAACACACGTATCTGCAGAGGTGTTAGCACTGCTGGGGAGCCTCTGCCCCATCCCAGATGTGACAGCATGCAGAAAGCACCCAGG
>NW_010544552.1:19403-20048 GCF_000687285.1 Phaethon lepturus
CGGGAAGTCAGGGGCCAGCCCCCAGCCAGCCCCGAAGCCACCTCACGGAACCATCTGGCTCTTTCTGCTGTGGTTTCCATGCAGGGCTTCTGCAGCGTGGGGAGGGGGGCCCTGCACACAGGTACCTGTGTGTGGATAGTCCCTGCATCCACAGCAAAGAGTATCTTAAACAGCGCAAGCCCTCCAAATCCACTCCAGCATCATTTTGGGGAGGGAGCAGAGCATGGCTGGGTGCGGGTAGCCCTGCCCTCACACCCAATAAAGCGTAGCTGTGTCTGGTTTGTATCTAAAGGGGAAGAGAGAGGAGAGAAAAAGCCTCTCTGAAATGAGATTCCTTACATGACAGTGTGCTGACATGCTCCAGAGTGATTTTGGCAAGAAACGGGAAAGCTAAGCGGGAGCTGGGGTTTGCAGGATTGTGCAGGCACCCGGGGGGCTGGGGGGGGCTGCAGGGCTGCTGTGCTCCTGGTCCCACACCTTCTTGCCCAAAGCTGCTGCTCATCCTCGGTGCTGACCTCGCCGGGGCGCTGCCCTGCTGAAAAGGGAACTCTAATGCAAACTTTTGGGGTTTTATTTCACCCCCCTCTTTCTCTCACCACTGTCCCTCCATCCCAAGCTAAGCCATCGGTGCGGGGGTCTCCAGCA
>NW_010544552.1:20119-20689 GCF_000687285.1 Phaethon lepturus
TCTGTCCGTCAGGCTCCCCCGCAAAAAGCCTCCCTCTAACCCCATCCCCCCGTGGGTTTCGCCCTTGGACGAGGCAGTGCATCGCACCCCAGCGTGCTCAGGGAAGCAAGCGCACACAAACCCCAAATTCCCCGGGAGCAGCTGCATCCCCGTCACTCTCCAGGGCTGTCCCTTGGACGGATGGTTTAGGGCATCAGTTCCCACCCTGCACCCCCTCAAGCTGTTTCGCATCACGCGCCTGGTACCCGCACGCCGGGAGAGCGCGTTTCGGCGCAGGGCTTGTTTACGAGCTGTTGGCTTTGGCCGTGGGCTCTCCGCTGTGCGTTGGCCATGGGGCCGGACCCCGGCGGGATGGGGCTGGGGGCCGCGGGCACTGCTCCCACTGACACGCGGGGGCCGCGGGGATTCGCAGGCGCTTTTTCAAGCATCTGGCGGTTGAATATTTATGAAGTAGGAGAGCAAACCAAACACCGGGAATCAAAGGGAACCAAGCTTGACACTTGCAGTTGCTAAAAGGGTCAGGAACTGGTTTCTTCCCCACAGCTGTGGGGCAGGAGCAGCGTGTCCCCC
>NW_010544552.1:21054-23105 GCF_000687285.1 Phaethon lepturus
CCGGCCCCCGCCCAGCGACTCCCTCGCCAGCAGCATCAGCACAGGCAGCGCGGGAGGCCGGGGCTCGTGCAGCCAGAGTTTATTTCTTCAGTCTCTCTGCATTTATTTATTTTGTTTTATATTAATTATTTTTAATAGTTTCTCTGAGTGCTCCCTGGGGCTTTTTTTTCTTATTATTTAGGGACTTGAGGAAAGCTGGAGCAGAAGGGAAATATTATCAGCCAAGCTGGGATTTCTACCACATGCAGGAGTTTCATGGCAGTCCTCCCTTGTGCCCGTCACCACCCTCCACCCACACTCACATGCTGCCAAAGCCAAGAAAAGGGTTTTCTCCGGTCATTCAGCCCTGGGGAGCACAGCAGCCTGACCTTTCCCTGGCCCGACTGCTACCTCTGTGTGACCGCTAAAGCTTTGCCAGTGACTTGCCCGTGTCCCTGCTCTGGGGCTACGAAGAGGAGACTGGTTAAGGACCTGCCCACCCATTGCAGGAGGCAGTGCAATGGGTAGTGCTGACTTTATTCCATTCCACAGCAGAGAGGACCTCGAGCTCAAGTATCCCGTGTTTTCTGGTGCTGCGGTGTCCTCCAGGCTTCCCCATGCTGATGGTTTTGGACCCGCCCTGGTAATGCCCTGCCATCCCCAAGGATGACAAGACTCACCCCCCAGTGATACAGCATCGCTGCTGCCGCCAGACACAGAGCCTGCGCTAAACCATCGCTGTCCCCCAAGGCTACTGGTCCACCTCCCCTGCTTGCCGAGTGGGGCTTTCCAAAAGGCTTTGAGTCGCTTAGGGATGTGCCAGAAAGTCTCACCCTTGGGGATTTCATTACTGGAAAGTGCTGCAGGAGCAGAGAACATCTATTAAAGCTCCTTGTCTCCAGCAGCGTGGAGGACGGAGGGATGCTCGCCGCTCAGCGGTGGTACCCATGGCCCTGGCCGGGATGCCACCTCAGCAGCTGCTGCTCCCAGAGTTTCAGTGGATCCAGCACAAACCCCAGCACTATCTCTTGGTGGGATTTCCAGACCATCAGGGGAGCGGTTTGCTGGGACAAGTTTCTGACAGCTCCCGTGAGCCTGCCCAGCGCTGGTCCCCAGGGACATCGGGGAAGATGGGCAAATCCCCCCGTGCCAGGGGCACGGTTTTGTGCTGCTTGCACCATCTCCAAAGGAGGTAATAACAAGAGTTTTGTGCAGCTCATCATACCAAACATCTGGGAAACATCTTCAGGCCTGCGGGTGGGATACATCCTTGGGTGCTGCCGAGGAGGGGTGTGTGGGAAGGGGCTTCCCTGGGGCTGAGGGGTGGCCCAGCTGGAGATATGGCTTTTGGATAGAGCAGCTCCCAGCAGCATTTCTCCCATGGGTTTGCAAAGGCAGGACTTGCCGCTCCCTTTGCCAAGTGCTTTCCCAGCTACCCCTGCCTCCAGACGGGTTGGGACACGTTTTCCCTTCCATCACTCCAGACCCCCAGCTAGGTGGGTTTCAGCGCCGACGCCTTCAGCTGGGTTTTTACATGAGTCCCCTGCCCCAGTGGGGTCTGTGGGTGGGTGCAGCTGTCGGGAAGATACCTGGTCTTGGCATGCCAGAGCCAACAGGAGCCAGGAAAAGCAGCTGGTTGAGCAGCGGCGTTTCACCTCATCAATGGAGATGGAGGTGTATGACCCCGTGGGGCGTCCTGGCCAGGTCCTCCCTTTCCCCATGGCCTCTGTTCCCACCTCCGCTGCTCCCTCTCCTGCAGTGGAGGGAATTTAGCCAAGGAGCCCAGATCTGACATCATCCTGCAAAAAAACAGGAGAGTTTCAACATGTATGATGAGAATGGTGCAAACACAACCCATCTGTTGGAGCCTTTCAGTGAGTTCTCATCCTGCTCCCAGCTCCCCATCCATCCTCCTATCTGGGGCTGGGCAGCACTGGGATGCAGGTCGCATCGCTGGGATGGCACGGAGCAGGGAATTTGGTAAATCACTTTGCTAACGGGGGATGATTCTGTGGGGGCTGTGCCCTGGGGTTGCTGTCAGGAGGACATGGGATGCTGGAGGCACTGCCAGC
>NW_010544552.1:23128-23769 GCF_000687285.1 Phaethon lepturus
TCCCAGCCCCTGCCAGTATAGGGACTGGGCTAACTGGGAGGGCCCCTGGAGATGGCGTGCCTGGGGAGCCCACGAGTGTGACACCCAGGGGTAAGGGCTGGGTTTGGGTCCAAGCAGCCTGGCAGCTCTTCCTCCCGTCCTGCCGGGGGGCGGGTGGGTCTGGTGAGGCGCAGAGTGGGATGGGGAGGACAAACAGCACTGCAGAAAAATACGTATCAACAATTTAATAAGCCTCCCAGCTGGGAGTCATCAGGGCGAGCTTGCTGGCAGTAATAACAAGGGAAGCAGACCCCAGCCAGTGCAATAATACCTTCGTGCTGGCTGGGGCGAGGTGTTCTCCTGGGAAAGCAGGTTGGGCGGCCGAGCTCCCGCGGAGCGGGGACCGGCGCTGCCTCTCCAGCGAGGCGGGAGCTGCCGGGGCAGGGAGCACCCCAAAGAAGGGCTGTCTTGAAAAGCCATTTGCAGGCAGTTGCTCAGAGCCCCCCCAGCAGAGCTGGGGAACGGGCTCCTGTTCCTTCCCAGGACTGGTGGCATTGAGCCTAAAAAGGGAATTGTTGGAGTCTTTACCAAAGAAGGAAGGCTGGCTGCGCCGCCGGCAGGCAGAGCCCGGGGGGCGGATTGCCACGGCACGCCCCCGACGT
>NW_010544552.1:23800-26524 GCF_000687285.1 Phaethon lepturus
GGGGGCTCGCTCCCCTCCTTGTCCCCTCGCATGCACGGGGGCCAGATCCAGCCCAGCCGTGCTGCGGAGGCTGGTGCTGTGCCCTGCCCTCCTCCGGGCTGAAGGGCTGAGCTGCCCGGATCCTGTGCACCCCACGCAGCGGCTGTGGGGTGGCAGCGGGGGGATGAGACCTGCAGTCCCTTCTGTAAATGCACCTTCCCTCCTGCACGTGTTTAATCAGGGCTCCCACGGGGGGAGGAGAAAGCGCCGCACCCCAGCTTCGTGCTCCCCCGAGGGCCTTCCTCCACCCTCCCTCCTCCAAGCCGCTTGGTACCAGGTAGGGCAGCAGCGGAGAGCTCTGCCCTGGGGCGTGCAGAGACCTTCCACTGCCCTGCACCCCATGGAGGGGGCCTCTCCCCAGGCTGGCAGATTTATTTCATACCTACTCATCCCTCTGTCCCTGTCACCATCACCAACCAACTTTGCCCACCAAAGAGATGAGCAAAGCATCCTGCAGCTGGAGAGCTGTACCACGAGGCCAAGTCGTGGTGAACAGCAAGTGCTGCTGCCGTGCGGAGGTCCCAGCAAGGACCAGCCAGAGGCTCTGCCTGGGGCAAGGGCTCCTAAGCTATTTTACAATGGGGGATTGCAGCTCTCGATGGGCTACAGGTCAAATGCACCGTTATTAGAACTTAGTAAATGTGGTTTTAACAACCATCTGGCACTTTTTACATGCAATAACCATCCCATTACATCGAAATAAAATCCACATTTAAGGCACTTAATTGCACAAGTGGCCTTTAGCTTTTTCTCTCTCATCTCATAAAAAAAAAAAGCTCCTTTCCATTTCCATCTGTCACAGCAGAGGAGCTCGGCTGTGGATCTCTAGCCTCCTCTCGAGGTTGGGCTGGTGCATGTGGGGTGTTTCAGCCCTGGGGGTAGTGGGGTGGTGGGGTCCCCAGCATCCCTGGGAATTGCCTGGTCATCTCCTGAGATGGACTAGAGCAAGGTCACAGACCTGAACAGAAGAGAAATGCCATCTCACAAGGGATTTTGAGATCATTTTAGTTTGGCTTGGCTCCAATCCTGGGCAAAAAAAAAAATCTTCCCCTTCCTCTAGTTTCTCTCCAAGAAGGGCAACGATGGATGGGATGGGATTTCCAGGATGGGAAATGCCATCACAGTAACATGTTGGTTACTACAAAATGCAAGGTGATGCAAACCTAACTCAGCAAAGCAAAAGCCCTTTCTGGGACAGAATATCAAAATCGGAACATTTTTTCTTTCCCCCAGGAAAGCTACAGTGACAGGATTTTGCAACACACTTCAGAGGAGCTACATCTCCCAAGGGAAAATGGGAGAGGAATAACCCAGTGCCAGGCAGCACCCTCAGCGCGAGATGTTCACGGCACAGATGGGTGTCTGCATCCTCACCCCATCATGCCCATCTGTGACGGATGGCTGCCTGTATCCTCAGACGGGTACCCATCCGGGCCGTGACCATCACTCGCATTGAGGCAGTCAAATACATTCAGGCTTAATGATTAAGGGATTTAGGTAAAATTGGTGGTTCGGTGCTGTCGAAACAGAGCTGACGGGCAGCACATCTCAGCTGGGCTTTATAAACCACTGGCGAAGCTGTCCCAACCACACCTCGGTGCCACCCAGAGAGGAGCCAACATCAAGTCAGGGCTCCGGCACAGAGGGAGAAGCAAGGGCAGCTAGGCAGAGCGGGCAGCAGGCTGCCTTCTCGGCGGTGGCTTTCCACAATAAGCAGCTCCGCAGCATCTTGCTTTCCCCCAGAGAAGCCAAAAGCCTTGTCCACTTTACACCAAGCACCCCAAAACCTGGGGAGAGCAGGGGCAGAGCGGCGGCGGGACGGGTGCGTGAGCTGGAGCTGCACCGGCTCCAGGGGATCTTCCCTGGAAAGCAAAAAGCACAAGTTCCCAGTGCCCTCTGCAGGAGGAAGCACAGCCCCTTTCCCCAGATTTTGGGGCCTTCCAGGAGGGCAGTGAGCAGCAGGACGGGCGTCTGTCACACGTGGCTTGCTGCGTCCCCTGCGGGACAGGGACCCGGCGGCACACCTGCCTGTCCCTTGGGGTTCCCGATAGCATGGCCGTGGCCATTCCCAAGGGTCACCTGAAATAATCAAAACAAGGCAAATAGCTGGTGCTAGTTATACTTGGTTAACTGAGAGGTTTGTCTTTTGCAGCAGAGCGAAACCTTACACCTAACCTTACACTTGCTTTTTTATTTCTTTTTTTCATTTTGTACTTTGAGAAAACCAAGGGGAAAAATGAAGAGGTGACAAATAAGGCTCCCCTAAATCAGGGATTGCTGAAACGATCCCTTAACCTGCCTCCATCGAGGCATCCGAGAGAGCAGCATTGCACAGATTTACTTGTTCACTTGCAAACACCCTTCCTGAAGCCTCGCTGCTGCCTCGGGGAGCTCCCTCCTCACCGCGAACCCCACGCCAGGAACGAGGGCACCGCTGCCGAGGACTCGCCGATGAAGCTCGCAAGAAATGCCCACTCCAGGCTGTGGGAGGTGGCCCACCCCGGCGGGGAAGCGTGCAGCGGGGAGCTGCCCTTTCTGCCCCTGCTTTGCTGGAAAGGGAAGGCTTTTTGGCAAGCGGCAGCCGCGGAGCGGGTGGCTTTGCCAGAGTCTGGCTGGGGTGGTCAGCTGTAATTAAGAGCAGGAGGTTACTGCGGGGGGTGACGGCAGAGGCTGGCACCCGCTGCC
>NW_010544552.1:26555-26827 GCF_000687285.1 Phaethon lepturus
AGGTAACTGCATCCCGGGTGGATTAGCAGCCCCGTGTTGCTCGGTGGCTGCTCTCTTGAGTCCCGGGGTGTTTGGGGGTTTGCTGACCCCCCAGGAGACCACTGCCCTTCCCTGGGGGTGCGAGCGCCTTCCCACCACGGCTGGGGGGAGGATGCTGAGACATGCGGGGCTGGTGGGCCAGGGGGGAATGGTGCACTGGGGCTCTGAGACCAGCGGCGTGGGGAGCTCCCCAAGGCGGGGTCTGGCACGGCAGGACACTGCACGGCACGTGG
>NW_010544553.1:0-211 GCF_000687285.1 Phaethon lepturus
GGGGGCGTTCAGCGGCAGCGCCAGGGTGCGCGGAGGCGAGTTCTCCGGCAGCGACACGGTGTAGACGGGCTGCTCGAAGGCGGGGACGTTGTCGTTGGAATCCAGCACCCTGATGGTGAGCAGGGCGGTGCCGGTGCGCTGCTGGGGCTGCCCGCCGTCCACCGCGGTCAGCACGTAGCGGTGCACCGCTTGCCGCTCCCGGTCCACGGGC
>NW_010544553.1:268-737 GCF_000687285.1 Phaethon lepturus
CCGCGGTCAGCGCGTAGCGGTGCACCGCTTGCTGCTCCCGGTCCAGGGGCTTGTCCAGCACCAGCTCGGCGAAGCGGTTGCCGTCCCCCTGCGTCTGCACGTCGAGAGAGAAGTAGCTGTTGGGGGTGATCTCGTAGGTGCGCAGCGAGTTGGTGCCCACGTCGGGGTCGAAGGCGCTCTCCAGGGGGAAGCGGGTGCCCGGCGTGGCGCTCTCCGAGATCTCCACGGTGAGGTCGGGCTCCGGGAAGGAGGGCGGGTTGTCGTTGATGTCCAGAACCTCGATCTCCACCCGGAACAGCTCGAGGGGGTTCTCCAGGAAGACCTCCAGGTGCAGCAGGCAGGAGGGGCTCTGCTTGCAGATCTGCTCCCGGTCGATCTTCTCATTCACGTAGAGCACCCCGGTTTCCAGATTGAGCTCCAGGTAAGGGCTGCGGGAGTTGGGCGCCGTCTGGAAGCGGCGAGCCGAAAG
>NW_010544553.1:860-1411 GCF_000687285.1 Phaethon lepturus
CACCGTGTAATGGAGCTGGCAAAGGGCCCCCTCCACCATCCAGAGCAAGGCGAAAAGGAATAGCACAATCATCTCCAAACGGGGAAAGAGATCCCCCCTCCCCAACACCACCTCGTCCTCCTCTTCCAAAAGCCACCACCACCTCCTCCTCCGAAAATACACAGTACAGTGTGTATGCCTGTGCGTGTCTATGTGTGTGCGCGTGTGTCCGTCGGTCTGTCTGTGTGTGCGCGCGTGTGTGTCCGCGCCTGCGAGCGTGTGGAGAGAGAGGGAGGGAGGGGAAGAAGGGGGGGGGGGTAGAGGTTGATTTAAGGGGGTGCTAGGTATTATTTCTTCTAATTCATGTTAGAATTTTTTTCTCCCCCATCTCCCTCCTTTTTGTTACGGGTATTATTGTTTCACACGCTGACCAAATGAAGAAGACAGGCGTCCCCACTTCATCTGTGATCTTCGAAATAAATGGCCAACTAATAATAGCTATTAGCTGGATGTATCTAGAGATACACAGTAGCCCGCTTTTATTTATTCCGAGAGTCTTGGCACTGCACCGC
>NW_010544554.1:0-1160 GCF_000687285.1 Phaethon lepturus
GATCTTGAAGGTCCTTTCCAACCTTAGTGTTAGTGATTCTGTGAAGTGACACTGAGGAGGAGACACACACATGCTAAGAAATGGCCCACTGAAATGGACTGTAAAAGATGAGGGTGAAGAGCTTGCTTAAATTTAGCTAATAACCTTCCAGCATTCTATTCCTATTAAAGAAAAATGCCACATATTTGCATATACAAAAAATTATTATTCACATGCTGCTCAAACCCAAATGTACTGGTTTTGGCTGGGATAGAGTTAAATATCTTCATAGTGGCTTCCATGGTGCTAAGTTTTGGATTTGTGATGAAAACAGGGTTGATATACACTGATGTTTTAGTTATTGCTGATAAGGGCTTACACAGCACCAAGGTGTTTTCTTCTTCTGCCAGCAAGTAGATTGGAGGTGCACAAGAAGTTGGGAGGGGACACAGCTGGGACAGCTGACCTCAACTAGCCAAAGGGATATCCCATACGATATGACATCATGCTCAGCAATATAAAGCTGGGGGGTGGAGGGTGGTGGGGGGGCCTTCAGTTATGGCATTTGTCTTATGATGGAGCCCTGCTTTCCTGGAGATGGCTGAACACCTGCCGGCCAATGAGAAATAAGTGAATGAATTCCTTGTTTTGCTTTGCTTGCATGCGTGGCTTTTGCATTAGCTATTAAACTGTCTTTATCTCAACTCACAAGTTTTCTCACTTTTACTCTTCTGATTCTCTCCCCCATCCAACTGGGTGGGGGAGTGAGTGAGCGGCTGTGTGGTGCTTAGTTCCTGGCTGGGGTTAAACAATGACACCAAATGCATGTGAAATTGTCCTAAGTACTTGCATTTTAGTTCACCAAGTTGAGTCAACATTATCTCACATGTCCTGAAAGTGTAAGTTATGAACAAAGCAGGCCAAACAGCTCATTTGAGAAGTTATATTGGATATCAGATCACTTTATAGATGAAAAGCTACACACGCCACGGCTAAAATTAATTTTTCAAGTAATCTTTAGAGTGCTCTTTTGGAATACACACACAAATACATGCTTTGCCATGGAACCACTTGCCATGAGTCACTGAGGCTGTCTTGGGCTTAGGGACCATGAAATGATGGAGCTCTTGATTCATGGAGCAGTAATGACGAGGGTCAGCAAAACCACTACCATGGACTTC
>NW_010544555.1:0-204 GCF_000687285.1 Phaethon lepturus
CGGCATGCGTGGCGGGGAGGGCGAGGGGCACTCGGTGCATCAGTTCTGCGTGTAATGACGAGTGCGGCTTTCTCACAAGGTGATACGGCTCAGGGATGTGCCGCGTGGGTGTGGGGCTTGTCTGGCTGCCGGGGCCAGGGTGCCCGGTTCCTCCCCCAGGTCTGTCACGGTCTGACGGCAGGACCTGGACCACTCGGCCCCCCC
>NW_010544555.1:251-520 GCF_000687285.1 Phaethon lepturus
CGGCGCTCTGGGGCCCGGCTAATTAATTCTCGCCAGCAGCTGCTCTCCGGAGGTTTGCTATGGCACCTAATCGGGCACCGAATGACGCTCAGCACCTCTGCAGCTCCAGCCGTTGCCATGCAGGGTGTTTGCCTGCGCTTCTACTTAGGGCACCGTGCTGTAAGGCTAATTTCTGTTCGGTGCTGCCCGTTCCCAGCACCCAGGCAGCGCGCACCCAGCAGCACGGTGCCGTACCCCTCGTACCCCTCGTACCCCTCGGCGGCTGGGTG
>NW_010544555.1:785-1244 GCF_000687285.1 Phaethon lepturus
ACACTAAGAGCCTTCGCTAATGAGTTAATATTTGCCAGACGCTTAGGGCTGGCTGTCAGGAGGAAAGTGATGAGATTAGCTCCTCTTTAACCTGATGCTACACCCGCCCACGCCGTCCTGACAGTGAGCACATATGCCCGTTAAAGCCCACAATATGGAGCGTGGACGGCGCAAACAGGGCTCCCCCCATGCAGGCCGTGGCGACGAGCGAGCAGTATGTGAATGCCAGCGGAGGAGCCTTCAGCAGCATCACAGCCAACGAGCAGATCTTCTCCGTCGTCGTGGGCGAGATCGCCATGACCAGCTTCCTGCTCCTCGCGGTCTGCATGGGCGCCATCAATGAGAAGACCAAGACCCCACTGGCGCCTCTCTGCATTGGCTTCACGGTCACGGTTGACATCTTGGCGGGGTGAGCTCACGAGTCCTCACCCCGTGCACGTTCCCACCGGCCGGCCGGCA
>NW_010544555.1:1399-1867 GCF_000687285.1 Phaethon lepturus
CCCGCGGCGGCTGCATCCCGCACCGGGGGGGGGAGAGTGCCCGTGCCTGCGGTGGGGTAGACGGGAGGTGCCCCCTCGCAGCGCAGCGCAGCGCGGGACCTGCTGGCCGGGGAAACTGCGGAGAGCCGAGCACGCTGCAGAGGCTGCTGAATCTTAGACTAGCATTTCCTAATATCTTAGACTAGATATTAGGACAAATTTCTTTATGAAGAGTGGTCAGGCATTGGCACAGGCTGCCCAGGGCGGGGGTGGAGTCCCAGTCACTGGAGATGTTCAAAAAACGTGGGGAGGTGGCGCTTCAGGACATGGTTTAGGGGACACAGTGGTGCTGGATTAATGGTTGGGCTTGATGTTCTTGAAGGTCCTTTCCAACCTTAGTGATTCTGTGATGTGTCCAAGTATAAGGTCCTACATGGGCAGCAGAATAACTGGATTGACATGGTGGGGCACCCGGGCTGTGAGGACTGG
>NW_010544555.1:2094-2386 GCF_000687285.1 Phaethon lepturus
TCAGATAACGAGTGTACACAATTATGAATGTTAATGGGCTGTTTGGTTAAGGCAGTGCCCCCTCTAGCGGGATTCGGAGCTCGTATTTAAACACCGCACAAACCTCGTCTGCAAATATTTATCTGTTGCAGTTTTCTTTAATCTGTAAGCGCTATTGTCTCTCCTGCCCCGCTCCGCTACCTACGCGTGGCGCGGAGCCTTCCCTGCTTAAAGCCCGGCTCCCGGTAAGCCCCAAAATAGACTCGGCACTTGTGCCTCCGTCCCGCGCTGGGTTTTCCCCGATAACTTGCAA
>NW_010544556.1:0-291 GCF_000687285.1 Phaethon lepturus
GGGGGGGTCAATAGGGGCCCCCCCACCCCACCCCAAAACCCAGGGGAGGGACAGGAGTCCCGCGGGATTCATCAGAGACCCCCAAATCCCTGGGGAGGCCTCTGTGCCCTAAGGGGTTAATCAGAGACCCCAAAGGCTGAGGGAGGGCTCTGAAGCCCAGAGGGTTAAATGGGGACCCCAAAAACCCCGGCAAGGGCCACAAGTCCCAAGGGGTTCAACAGGGACCCCCCCAAAACCCCGGGGAGGGCTCTGAGCCCCCCGGGGTTCAACAGCGTGCCCCAAAAACCCCGG
>NW_010544556.1:816-1467 GCF_000687285.1 Phaethon lepturus
GAGTGGGGGGGTCAATAGGGGCCCCCCCACCCCACCCCAAAACCCAGGGGAGGGACAGGAGTCCCGCGGGATTCATCAGAGACCCCCAAATCCCTGGGGAGGCCTCTGTGCCCTAAGGGGTTAATCAGAGACCCCAAAGGCTGAGGGAGGGCTCTGAAGCCCAGAGGGTTAAATGGGGACCCCAAAAACCCCGGCAAGGGCCACAAGTCCCAAGGGGTTCAACAGGGACCCCCCCAAAACCCCGGGGAGGGCTCTGAGCCCCCAGGGGTTCAACAGGGCGCCCCAAAACCCCAGGGAGGAGCCTTAGTCCCAAGGGGTTAACTGGGCCACCCCCAAACCCTGCAGAGAGCCCCGAGGGTTAACTGGGGCCCCCCAAAACCCCGGGAAGGGCTCTGAGCCCTGCAGAGTTACATGGGGTCCCCCCCGAACCCCGACGCCCCTTGCAGGGGTTGAATGGGACCCCCAAAACCCCTTTGCAGCACCCTGAGAAGTTGAACGGGGTCCCCCAAACCCTGAAGGCTTTGCACAGGGCCCCCCCCAAACCCCAACACCCCAGGAAACACCCAGAGGAGCTACACGGGGGTCCCCCAAACCCTAAAGACCCTCCTGCCCCCGGGATCTCTGCACCGTCCCCACCCTCCGGCGCCTCTC
>NW_010544556.1:1606-1894 GCF_000687285.1 Phaethon lepturus
CGAATCCACGATGATGGCGTCCATGTTCTTCCCCAAAACCTTGGTCACGGCGATCTGGTATTTCTTCTGCGTGGGCTGACACAGGTCGATGAGGCGCCCGTACTGTCAGAGGAACAAAAAAAACCCCCCAAAAACCCACCCGCCGCCCCAAAACGCAATTAAAAAAGAGCATTAGCCCCGGAGCCCCGTAACCCCAAAACCGGGGGCGTCCCTGCGACCCACCTCCAGATAATCGAGGGGCAGGAAGGTTTCGGGCTCCCCCCGCTGCTCCTTGATGTACTGGATACA
>NW_010544556.1:2108-2416 GCF_000687285.1 Phaethon lepturus
GGTGCAGGGGGGGGGGCTTGTGGGGAGGGAAAAGGGGGTGCGGACTCACGACGGAGCCGGGATAGAGGCGTTTGATGCTGTCCATGATTTCGGCTTTCCGCTGCTGGCGGCTGCTCTCCTGCCGGTCGATGCGGGCGTCCCCCAGTTGCTCCATCACCTGGTTCAGCTCCTTGTTGATCTCGTCGATGCGACGCTTGGCCAGTTCCACTTCCTCCGTTAATTCCCCTTCCAGGCGTTTCTGCTCCTCCAGGGATTGCCTGGGGGGGATCCGGGGAGAGGGGAGATGCTTTGGGGGGGGTTAGTCCCCT
>NW_010544557.1:0-1741 GCF_000687285.1 Phaethon lepturus
TCCTGTGTTTGCACGTCTGGCCCGTGTCCCAGGCACGTCTCCTCTGCACCTCCCTAGGGTGTCTGGGGGCCAGGTCCTGAGGTGAAGAGCCAGGAGCCAGGGTTGTGCTCACTGCCTTACCCCCGCAGGGGTCCACAGCCCTGGGTCGCCTCGCTGGTGTGGTCAGCTCGGGTGCTGTAGCCCTGCCTCGGTTTAACAACAGGCAAGGAGAACGCTCCTTTAATTCGTGAAAGGTCCTTCACCATGAGCGCGCACCCCTTGGCAGCAGCAGGCAGCATCCAGGGCAAGCCCTGGCTGTTGCTGGCATCCCCCCAAAAACCAAAGGTGCCTTTCCTAGCGCCGGCCCCACGGCTGGCCGTGGGCCTCTCTCTAGCATAGCGTGGGTTTGCCAGGAGGATGAGATGCGCTTGCAGAAGCGGGTGTTGTGTTAAATCCTGGAAGAGGTGAGGTTTCCTGGCGGCTTCACAGGGCAGCGGCTGCAGGATGTGGCTTTTCCTGCAAGGTGTAAAGCTGTTCTGGCCCCGGGGCTCCTTCAGCGGCACCGACGAGCATCCTCATGCAAAGCTGACAGCGCTGTGAACCTGGGTGAGTGAAAATATGACATGTCCTTTCATTTTAAGCACCTCTTCACTCCAACTGCGGGATTTTCCAGCTGCCTCAGTGGTCATGAACCATGTCTGTGTAAATCGGACAGGCTTGCTGTAACTCTCCTTGCGAGCAATGCCAATACAGTTTCCATCCTCCCTCTTGTCCTGCCAAAAACCAGAGCTCATCTGAAGCCGCGGGAGGAGAGGAATTTCCTGAGAAGGATAAACAAGCCATTCTCGTTACCACTTCTTTGCTCCTGCAAAGAAGGCTTACCCACCCCCCCAGTCAGGAGCCCCTGACGACTGCTGTGTCGTTAGTGGCCGTGGGCTAGTGACAGGGCAGCAGGAGCACCCAGGCAGAGCGTGGGGAGAAGCCCTGGCCGCTCCTCTTGCTTTCCCCCAATCCCTTGGCAGATCCAAGAGGAGGAGCGGCTCCCGTCTTCGTTATTAACTCCCTCGCTCTTTGGCATCAAGCCTTTCACCGTGACGAAGCACGTCGCTGCTGGTGCTTGGCAGGCACTGTAACTCGCGCAGCTGTGCGCACGCTGCTGGACCCCTGGCTTCACGTCCAGTCGGTGGCTGGTGTCGGCGAGACTGCTGCAGGGGTGTCGGTGACTTGCGGTGGAGATGCAGGGTGGGACGCGGGGGCACGTGGCTCTGGGGTCACCGGCCCGAGGTTTCTGCTGCCTTGCACCCACTGCAGGGGGGCTGCGGGTCTCCGAATCAGCCGCCCTTCTGATGTTGCTGCTCTTAAGCTCTGCCAGGCAAGTGGTCGCATGCCTGCGCCCATGCGTTGGGCAAGGAGTGCTTCCCTTCCTACCAGCAGGGTAAGGGAATTTGGGCGCTAATGGAGACTTTTACCTTGATGTGTAGCCAGGCCCTGGGGGAGCTGCTGAGAAAACCACCTGCAGCACCGGCGTCCAGAGCGGTAACAACCACAGCAATTATGTGAAGGGTAAAAAAACCTTATTGTCTCCTTAGGTGATGGGTTTGGAGAAGTCTGGCTGCCTCCCCTTGGAGAAAACACACTTCTCATTTAGAGGGAGCCTGGCGAGGGGAGCCCCTGGCAGCCTTCCTTAAGGAAATGGGGGCTTGAGGTGGGCGCAGGAGCATCCCGGGGAGGTCCCTGCCAGCGCCGGCTCCTGCCCCGCCTG
>NW_010544557.1:1875-3335 GCF_000687285.1 Phaethon lepturus
GTCGGTTGCCCGCGGGACGCTTTCTCCAGCAAGCATCTGAGTGGCAGTTCCCCATCCCTCCTGCAGCGATGGATTCGCATCCTCTGTGGCGAGAAGCCCGAGATGTTACAAGCCAGCGGCCAAAGCAGTGCTTGTTAGATTAGATAGTGCTAGAAATAAAAAGAAACCGATGCACGATACAGCTGCCCGCGAGAGCCAGGCGCTGCCTTCCTGCCCGCCGTGCTGCGGGAGGAGAGCTGCGCCCCGTCCGGCTGCGCTCGTCGGTGCCTGGCCAGGAAAGCTGGTGGGGAAACACGTCAAGCTCAAGCCCTCAGGGCCTCCGGGGTCGGCGTGCCGTTTCCTCGTCCGTCGCAGTGGTGCAGGGATCGGGCGCCCGCGGGTGTGCCCGAGGGCGAGGGGAGCAGCCGTGCGTGAGGCCTTTGGCAGAGCTGCCGTGGGAAGGAGGAGTAAGTAACGTCTTGCTGCTTTGGTGGTTGAGCAGACTTCTGCACAGGTTCGTCTGCTCTCATTAGGCTGGTTTTGGGACCATCCAGTAATTAAGCGCTAGAGCTGCTGGGAACCTGCCACGCCTGTAATGGTGCCCCACGGGGGGTGGCCGTAGGGAGGGATTGCGTTACAAACCCAGCATGTTTTCTTATCTCTCGGGAGGCGAGGCAGAAGAGGGGTTTGCTCCCCATAATTGGACAAGTTCAAGCAGTGCTGGTTAGCCCGGTCCGAAAGAAGCTGCTCAAGAAGAGCCAATAAGATGCAAATCCAGTATGTGCTAATTAGGTGGTGGCACAACAAGCAGCTGCAAATGTTGCATTCATTTAGCCCTGTTACCTGGGTTCTCTCCTAAATTTAAGGAGACGCTAGCTGCGACACGCGTGTGGAGGAGCACTTACCACTGGTGCTGCCTGCCCCCCCTCTGTACTGGTGTCCCTGCTCAGCCCAGCAAAGCTTCCCCGCTTTTCCTCTCATTTACCTCACTGCAAATTAGGAGCTGGAATGGTGGCTTTGCCCCACCGAGAGCAGGATCCAGCCCCGGGCTCGCTGGGCTGAGATGTCTCTGTGCCGGGCTCAGGGCTCCCGCCCCAGGCTCTCCTCAGCACCCTTAGAAACACCATCAGAAACGGCCGTAACAAATCGCTTGGTTTTCTGGGTCAGCCCTGCCGGTTAGGGCGATACCGGCCACTGAAAGCTGGCAGTTCATTTCAGCTTTTACTGAGCAAGTTTTGCTCCAAAGCGACTTAAAATGCATTAGTGTCACAAGGCGGGAGCTGCGCAGGAGCCGCTCGGCAGCTCAGTCCGGTCTTTCTGTCACTTGTCCCGTTGTCTGGGGGAGTTCTCGTAGCAAAGGCAGGCGGCCGGCGCGCTCGTCCTATTTCCCCCCGTTTTTTTTTTTTTGCTGGGGGCTGGGAGTTGATTCTGAACATCGTCTCAGAGGGACGAGTCACTGCCAGGGTTGACGGTGGTAAGTA
>NW_010544558.1:0-216 GCF_000687285.1 Phaethon lepturus
GCTACTATGAAGAAAATTAAGTCTATCCCAGACAAAACCAGTACAATCCTATATATGTGTTAATGGCAACCATGGTTGTGGCAGTGCATGTTTGTTATAATTCATTGTATTGGGTCTGGCTGAGATAGAGTTAATTTTCCCCATAGCAGCTCTCATAGTGCTCTGCTTTGTATTAGTAGCTAGAAAGGTGTTGATAGTACACCAGTGGTTTTGCTA
>NW_010544558.1:239-6913 GCF_000687285.1 Phaethon lepturus
AGCAAGGCTGGCACAGCGCCAAGGCTGTCTCTCCAACATGCCCCTGCCACCTCATCAGTAGGTTGGGGGTGGGCAAGATCTTGGGAGGGGACACAGCTGGGACAGCTGACCCAAACTGTCCAAAGGGATGTTCCATACCATCTGATGTCTGCTCAGCAATAAAAGCTAAGAGAAAGGAGGAGGAGAAGGGGGCATTAAGACATTTGTCTTCTGGAGCAACTGCTACATGTACTGAAGCCTTACTTCCCGGGAAGGGGTTGAACATCACCTCCTGATGGGAAATAGAGAATAAATCTTTTGTTTTCCTTTGCTTCCGTGCACAGCCTTTGCTTTTGCTTTATTAAACTGCCTTTATCTTGACCCACAAGGTTTTTTTGCATCTTATTTTCTCCCCCCTTTCCTGCCGAGGAGGGGAGTGATAGTGATAGAGTGGCTTGGTGGACACCTGGCATCCAGCCATGGTCAACCCACTACATTCATTCAACTTTTTTTTTTTTACTATTCTGATAGATTTAATTCAGTTGAAATCAGACATTATTTTGAAAAACACCAGAGCTCTAGTGCCTTATATGACCCAGCAAATATCAATTAGCATGCAAATGTAATCCCAGTGCTGCAGTAAGCAGCTAGATGCTGTGTCCATATGGCACCACTAAAGCACAAGTCACAGATTCTGTGATGAAACATGTATATTGGGACATTGCAGCATAGAAGTGCACAAAGTCTGTATGTGTAATGAAGTATAAAAATGATAGACGGTACATAAACATTTTGTTACAGAATATCCAGGAATCTCCTCCCTCACCCAGTGCCTGACATCTCTCAACTAGATAGTGATTTCCAATCTCTCTTCCAAAGTGTTAATTGCAGCACTAGAAAATGAGTGCCATCAATTGTGTATCAAGTTGTAAGCAGAGTTCATGCTGCAGCCTCATCATTTTGACAAACAGCAGCTTGAGAAATGTTTCCTATCAGAAATTATCATGCCAGCCTTAAGGCAAATAACAACATTCTGATTGCAGTGCTAAGCTGCTTATTTAACTTCAAACGTTGTGTACAGTATAGGTCCCCTGCACCATTAGCAGCAGGGGTGAACTCACTCTGTCCATGTCCTGACGGCATGCAGTAGGTATGAGGCCACAGTTGGGTCCGTACTCATCCACTAATATACCCTTCTTCTGAGCAAGCCTGTGATGCCAGGGCCTGAAGTGCGTTCCCCCTGCTGGGGTTTGGCTGCAGGGGCTTGGGACGAGCTCAAGGCTGGCATAGCAGAGGGTGGCCCTGTTGCACTGGGGACAAGAGAGGCCCCAGGCAGCACTGTGGGGAGGTCGAAGCCATGGCCCACCCCCAGCCCTGGGACCTGCTTTCACCTGCAGCCCAAGTGCTCAGCACCTGCCTGAGCTACAGTCCAGATGCCTCACAGCCAGGCCTGGGCCTGGCCATTGGCCTTGAGCCAGGCACCGATCCCAGCCCCAACCTGTGGGTTGATGTCCCAGCCTAGCCTTGACCCTGCCCTATTACCATGGCCCTGCGATCACAGGGCTGTGTCTGACCCTGGTCACCCTCACAGGGCCTGATCCTGACCCTAACCTGCAAGCTGACAGCCTATCCTGGCCTTGGCTGAACCCCATCCTGAAAGAGGTGACTGATGCCCTGGGGTGGGGACTGCCCCCGGCTCCCCCTCCCCCCCAGCCTGCCCTGCTGGGAGCAGTGGGACAGGACCTAGCTGGCCCGTGGCTCCTGGCCCCCCAGCCTATGCACAGCACAGTGCCCTGGCAATCTTGAGTACTGGCTTTATACCGCACTAACCCAGATGCGTCTCAGGACTAGCATAACAAACTCACATCTGGCTTCAAAATAACAGAAAGACAGTCCTTTGGGTTTTGTGCATGCAAGGTCATTAACCAAAAATAACAAGAGGTGCTGTGGTGCTAGAGTTGTGATGCAGGGACATACAGACTGAAGCAGAGAGGCACGGTGGGAGTATGCTGTGCCAGCACAGACTCAGGACCTCAGAAGTTGGAAATGCAAGCACTCTGCTCATCTGCAGTACAGCTCGAGGCAGAGGGGGAACCATGGTTGTGGTGGGAGGTCAGGTAAAGAGTGTCATGGTTTAATCCCAGCCAGCAACTAAGCCCCACGTGGCCGCTCGCTCACTCCCCCATGGTGCAGCAGAGGAGAGAACTGGAAGAGTAAAAGTGAGGAAAGTCATGGTTTGAGATCAAGACAGTTTAATAGGTAGAGCAAAAGCTGCACATGCAAGCAGAGCAAAATAAGGAATTCATTCACTGCTCCACATCGGCAGGCAGGTGTTCAGCCATCTCCAGGAAAGCAGGGCTCCATCACGCGTAACGGTTACTTGGGAAGACAGACGCCGTAACTCCGGATGTCCCCTCTCCCCTTCCTTCTTCTTCCTCCCAGCTTTATATACTGAGCATGATGTCATATGGTATGGAATATCTCTTTGGCCAGCCTGGGTCAGCTGTCCTGGCTGTGTCCCCTCCCAGTTTTCCATGCACCCCCAGCCTGCTCGCTGGCAGGCCAGCATGAAAAGCCGGACAGTCCTTGACTGCTTAGCAACAACCCAAAACATCAGTACATTATCAACATTTTCTCATCCCAAATCCAAAACATAGCCTCACACTAGCTTCTATGAAGAAAATTAACTCTGTCCCAGCTGAAACCAGGACAAGGTTCATGCACAGCTTGCTTAATGCTGGGCAGGCAATCAAAACCCTTTGGGCATTAAAGAAGTGGGAGCTTACACCAAGCAAAAAAGTCTAATCAACAAAGTTCTATCAAAGTTAAATAAATCAGGCCTTAACAAGAATTAACTTGGAGAAGAAGTCAGTAGTGCTTGCAGAGGACAGTTCCTGAGGAAGACAGAGCATCTCACATAAAGAGTCAACATCTTGCATTGTCAGCAGACCCCACTCAGGTAAAGATCAAAAAAGGGATGAAACTTGCATCTCTCTCAGAACAGGGCATAGCACTAATACTGCAGCAGTAGCATTTTATACATACACACACAGAAAATTGGTTTAAGTCCTTTTTTCACAGGACACATAGGAAAAAGAGTAGTAAGATGTTCTGAAAGGCTGAAATTTAAAGAGAAACAGTACAGGCTAGGTGCTTGCTCTAGCAAGCAGTCAGACAACAGACAGACAGCAGTCATCAACCCAGCTTTATACTGGTTGGTCTTACCAGCTCATTGCAAAATCCTGATGCATTTAGCCCCCTAATCTTAGCCCAGAACTAACTTTGAAATGACTCTACTGATTTCAGTGTACCAGAGTCTGATCTATTTTGCATTACACTTCCATCAAACTAATGAGATAGATAGGATCAGCATTTCAAAAGAATCTTTCACATATACCTCTAATTCCTGCAGTCCTGCAGAGAATGCTGACCCACAAGAGACATTAAAGACATAATACCCTTTGCCACACCTACCAGGTCATGCCTTGGTTAAAAATCAGTCCCAGAAATTTCCACTTATATCAAACTGGATATAATGGATGAAAGAAATAATATAAATGCTTTCCTTAGGCTTACACAAAGGGTTTTAAGATGATTTACAGTAGATCAAAACTGTCACTTCCAACAGCAGCAAACATACTGGCATTGTATTGTCAAAACTCTTGCTGCATATTATCAGTGAATCATGAAACTTTAATATGACTCAAGGCCAACAGGCAGACTTTAATACAGCTTGCAGTATTTTACTGAAGATCTTTTTGAACTTTTCGTACAGAGGAAGGAGCTAACAGAGGATAAAAATAGTTCTGGGTACTGGGTAAATTTTAAAAGAACAATTTGTCAATTTTTGATTCAGGTGGCTAATGTGTGACTGCTTTTCATAACATAGGAGCTAGCAGTATCAGACAAAACAATTTGAAATTGAATTTTTAAACAAACAAAAGGAAGTGCTTTTCCACACAGCATGCAAATTAATTTGTGGAATTCATTGCCAAAGGAGATTATGGTTGTCAAAAATATTTAAGGGTTTTAAAAAGCCTAAAAGTTCATGGACAAAAGCTACATCATGGCTACTAACCACAGTGACACAGGTACAGCCTCTTGCTTAAGAAGATTTTAAGCTCAGAGGCTGCAAGGAATTCAGTGGTTTTCAGTCTGCACTTCCACTGCTGGCTGCTGTCTCAAACAGGATACTGGACGTAAGGGACCCACTATAGCCAGCCATTCTTATACAGTGCCAAACAAACATTTCACTGCTTTACCAATAATAAATTCCATTCTATAACAGCAATGAAAACTATCATTTAAGTTGAATTTGCTGTTGATGATAGAAATCGTCAAATGAACACAAGGTGATTTTCAAATTAAAGGCTACCAACAAAACAGAAAATCTGAACATGGTTCACTCAAATTACTAGTTTTTCTTTAGGCTCTAACAATGTAAAGACTTGGAAAAAAATTCATTTAAGTAGTTCCTTAAGATTAATTTCCAGTGTTGTGGGGTTTTTTTGCACAGAAAGAGCAGCACAAAAATTCCAGGCTGCAACACTGAGTCAGATTCCTTAAATCCAGCTCTTTAAATGCAGCAAATCTTTTCCTTGGGCCACTAACCACATTATTTCTGTACAACTAATATATTAATCATCCCCCAGCAGCAAATGTGTTGTTGACACTTTGAGAACAATAATATATCACGGAAATGAGGCATTTCCTCATTGCTGAATAAACATGCCACATTAACAGTGCTGAAATTTCTGTGTGCAAGCTCTGAGGTTGACTCTCACTGCTTATTGACAGTCTAGAGCCTGTCCCTATACTACTGTTCTCTATTCTGTGTACAGCTGGCTGGCTAGAAAGGATGGTATCTGTGTAGCTCTTTAGTCCAGTCCCTTAATTAAAGTTCTTTATAGGCCCTGTTCTACTGATTGATTTGTTGTAGTATATTCCTTTAACATACTTAGTGGCAACAAAAAGCAAAGAGCAAGAGTTAAGTTTAAAGTGTTAATGGACAAACTGATGCTTCTCCATTTAACAACTGGCAGTCACAATTCAAGCCAAGATGTCCTACAGTGCACTGTGTGGCTTCCAGTGCTGGGAGATTGCAGGTATTTCATAGATCATGCATCTGGTAGCTCCATCCAGCTGTTCTGGATATCCAAGGGCACCACAAGTAGCACTAGGCACCTGTGTTTTTGTCACGAATGGGCAATTTAGACCACTTAAAGAACCACTGTCAAAGGTATCAGCAAAACTGTTTTTATTGAAATATGATGTTGTAAAAGTGCAACTTAATAAAGTTCGATGGCAAGGTTCACTCTATTACTGTACTGCACAAAGGATATAACAATAACTCAAAACTACCAAGACAGAATCATAGAATCATAGAATGGTTTGGTTTGGAAGGGACCTTTAAAGGTCATCTAGTCCAACCACCCTGCAAGGAGCAGGGACATCATCAACTAGATCAGGTTGCTCAGAGCCTCATTCAACCTGACCTGGAATGTTTCCAGGGATGGGGCATCTGCCACTTCTCTGGGAAACCTGTTCCACTGTTTTACTACCCTCACTATGAAAAATTTCTTCCTTATATCTAGTCTAGATCTGCCCTCTTTTAGTTTAAAACCACTACCCCTTGTCCTGTTGCTACAGGCCCTGCTAAAATGTTTGTCCCCATCTTTCTTATAAGCCCCCTTTAAGTACCGAAAGGCTGCAATAAGGTGTCCCCGGAGCCTTCTCTTCTCCAGGCTGAACAACCTCGACTCTCTCAGCCTTTCTTTGCTGGAGAGATGTTCCATCCCTCTGATCATTTTCGAGGCTCTCCTCTGGACCCGCTCCAACAGGTCCATGTCTTTCCTGTGCTGAGGGCTCCAGAGCTGGACGCAGTACTCAGGTGGGGTCTCACCAGAGCAGAGTAGAGGGGCAGAATCACCTCCCTCGACCTGCTGGCCACGCTTCTTTGGATGCAGGCCAGGATACGCTTGGCCTTCTGGGCTGCGAGCACACATTGCCATCTCATGTCCAGCTTCTCATCCACCAGTACCCCCAAGTCCTTCTCGGCAGGGCTGCTCTTGATCCCTTCATTCCCCAGCCCGTATTGATACCAGGAGTTGCCCCAACCCAGGTGCAGGATCCTGCACTTGGCCTTGTTGAACCTCATGAGGTTCACATTGGCTGATTCCTAGAGCTTATCCAGGTCCCTCTGGATGGCATCCCGTCCCTCAGGCGTGGAATCAAAGTTACCAAGACAAAATATTAGTGCACTATAATACAAGGTTTTGTGTGAAATTGGTCACTTACCAAAGATCTGCAGTTGGTCAGAGGTCTCTGCCTCGAGGAGCAACCTTGAGAGTCATCCCAGCTCAAGGGGAGATCACTGCCATGCAGCCAGCTGCTTAGCAGTGAGTCTCAAAGAAGACTCACTTAGGCTGTCACATTTATGGAATAAAGTGTTTGGCTTGTAGACAAATTACATGCGATGGAAAAGGTGTGCATGAGACTTCTTGTACCCACAACTAGCATTGTTCCTTGATAAATGAGTCTTGGAAAAGCCACCTGCTATTTATGTGTTAATTGCATGATTGATGTTCCAAGCTCATATGCATCAATGTTCACTGTGTCACCCTGTTCCTTTGTGGGTTTTCAGAGAACACATTTAAACTAGAGAAGTTCTTGGCCCATTTACAGCTTAGGCCTTT
>NW_010544559.1:0-1056 GCF_000687285.1 Phaethon lepturus
ACCTCGAATACTGTGTTCAGTTTTGGGCCCTCAGTACAAGAAGGATGATGAGGTGCTTCAGCATGTCGGAAGAAGGGCAACAAAGCTGGTGAGAGGTCTGAAGCACAAGTCTTACAAGGAGCGGCTGAGGGAACTGTGGTTGTTTAGTCTGGAGAAGAGGAGGCTGAGAGGAGACCTTATTGCTCTCTATAACTACCTGAAAGGGGGTTGTGGCGACGAGGGTGTTGGCCTCTTCTCCCAAGTAACTAGTGATAGGACCAGAGGAAATGGTCTCAAGTTGCGCCAGGTGAGGTTTAGATTGGATATTAGGAAAAATTTCTTCACCGAGAGGGTGGTCAAGCATTGGAACAGACTGCCCAGGGAGGTGGTGGAGTCACCATCTCTGGAAGTGTTCAAAAAACGTGTAGATGTGGCGCTTCAGCATATGGTTTAAGGGACATGGTGGTGCTGGATTAATGGTTGGACTTGATGATCTTGAAGGTCCTTTCCAACCTTAGTGATTCTGTGATTCTGTGATTCACCTCCACTGCCAGGATGGAGTTGTTCATCCAGCCAGCCACAGGAGCACTTTCAGGCCATAACTAGCAGAAGACAGCTATCTGGAGCTCCTGTGAAGGTCCAGTTGCACACCCACCTCATTTGTGTGTGCAGGTCCGATTTGTGTGCACCTATTCATTTTTCAGAATATTAACCAGGGGAATGCCCAGCTGGTCATCCGTAGCTACACACACTTCACACAGGTACATGGTGATAGGACTTTATGTGACATATAGGATCATAACTTTCCACCTTTGATAATTAGGCCTCTCTTTAGAATTATTGTTCCCAAATAGTTCATGAATGACTGGCAGAACTAGATTGATATAAAACATGCGGGTAAAATAAATGATGTCATGTTAAGCAAAGCACAGAAATACCCATGCCATCCTTCAGGCCTGGTAGAAGAGTGGTCGCGCAGGTGAGCCCACAAGATGGATGGTCACTTTGTGTGTACTTTTGGAGGTCTCACACACCTCAGGACATCCTGGCCGACTCCAGTGAGGCACTCCTACAGCA
>NW_010544559.1:1087-23247 GCF_000687285.1 Phaethon lepturus
CCCCTTTATAAAAAGACACATTGATCTCCTCCTTCTGTTTACAGCAGCCTTTACTAGCTGTGTTGAAACAGATCACCTTGAGATTTCGTTCAAACACAGCAAGTCCCTTGAGTTCTTTCTCCAGCTGTTAGGGAAGAAAAAAATTGTTTAAACACTCACTTCAGGGAAGCTGCAGACAAAAGCATTACTTCTTCCCAGATGTGGATTCTGCCTGACTTTGAAGTGAATCTATTGAGCCATCCTTGCGACTGTTCTGCATGTTCTGTCGTTATGTTAAACCGTTAATTGTCCTAGTTTCCAACATGATGTGCTTTACAGTCATTAAGATCCACTGTTGTTGCAGGTTTTTCTTTCTAGTTATTCAGTCTACTTTAAACAGAAATTTATTATTTGCGTCTCTGAGGTCTTGAGTATTTTCACCTGTTCCATGGAAATTTGCCATTTAGTCTGAGAGAAGCAGGAATCAGACTTAAGAGGTTCCCCTGGCATGAAGAAAGATTCACAGGTGAAAAGCCTAAAATAATAAAGTATATATAAACATTTTAACCTCTTAGATTTAAGGGAACATGCTTGCTTTTCTGGAAGGTTGCAGTTTGAGTTTACTGACCGTGCTTTAAAATTTTATAGTGTTCTTTAGGTAGCAAACTCCATACAGACGGGCTGATTAATGCCTGGGATAAACAGGAGTGTTCCTTCAGGGGTTGAAAGCTGTAGATAACCATTGGGATTACTTTGTTTTCTCTGGAGTAGTAGCTCTTTTCCAAAACACCCTTCTTCAGTCATGTTCAAACCCTCCCGGTTTTAGTACAGCACAGGCCACTAACAGGGATACTGAATATCACTAATAGGGATTTCAGGGATATTGAAATAAATCTCCACCACCTTCTTCAATTGAGATTAGAATTTACCCCTAACTTTACAGCTCAATACTCCAGGTGTTTTTTTTTCTTTTTTTTAACCAGAAGGTCTGTTATGTCCCCACAATTCTGGCTAGTTCACAACTGGAGAAATACATAGGAGGTCAGAAAATTTATTTCACTGCTTCAACAAGAAATTAATAGAATTGATTAGCCACAGTATCTCAAGGCTTAGATCCATGCTTTGCAGAAGAAATTCATAATATCCTGAAAGTTGAAATCCTGAAATATCATTTCACTGCTGTGAATAAGACCAAATCAGCTATTCGTTGCACTCAGTAAAGATACAGTATAGTGAACAGAACGATAAGCCTAGCTCGCTGTTAGCACTGTAACGAAAGCAGCAAACCATGACAAGGTTAATCCCTGCCATTAAGAGTGACTATAACACACCTTGTTGATATTAATAAGGTCTTTGAGCTTTATTTTCTAAAAGGCTTAATAAGTCATAGTATGAAGTTGACCCAAATGCTGCTGATGCTTTTCTGTCATCGGATGATATGGCTACTTTGCAACTGGTAGAGTAGGATGCTCTGTAGACCCCGTTTCTTAATCAGAGATTAAAGCAGCTATCATGGTTGTAGATACGGAAAACTCTAAGAAACAGTGTGCTTCTTACAGAGTTTTATAGTGTCATTCAAAACCTATTCAAACCCACAGAGGAGTCTATGGGACTCACAATCATGATTCTAGCCCCTGCACCCTTCCTTTCCTGCATTTCATTTCTCTGCCATAAAAATGAAATATTGTCAGCATTACACTTTTACTTAATCCATCCCTTCATTGCTAATAAGCAGGCAGGATCTTTAATGGCTACTCCAGTGAAATCAAGCAAGATTAATAACCCTAACAGAGCAAAATGTGTGCTTGAGCCGTCACCCAAGTATGCACTATCACAGCTCTTACAAAACTGCAACTGTGGAATTTTTTAAGTGCAAAATTTAAAGATAAAATGCAAACAATTCCTAGGTAATGGTGCATTCAGTGCTCTTAGGGATTGGGGTTTTTTTTTACTCTTCCCTGAAATCTTATTAGGTGTCCTCTCTAGCCAAAACTGTTCCACAAGCAATTCATGCAAGCAATCTACTGGATGTGTCAACAAACTGGTAGCTGAGCTCTGTTGACTGGCTTTAATTGGATGCATTAAACATGTTATATTCTACTGGGGTTTTTTTTCCTATGGTTAAATCTATCAGTTTTAAGGTACAGAGCAAAGTTGTTCCTGATTTGCACAGCAGCCCTGTAAGAGAGAGCTTACAGTAAAAAACTGTGAAGTCAAGATGACGTCCTTAGCCAAACTTCTCCAAAAAGTCATCCTTTCAATACTGTAAGTAATAAAGTAAAACCTAATTATGGGTAGGTACTGAAAAGAACTGCAGCAACAAAGTGGTCATATGCTACCATAACTCCTTGCTTAACTCTGATCCTGGCTCACTTGTATCTCATCGACTTGTTTTTTTCCTTATCTATTAAACTGTGAGATCTCAGGAGCTACGTTGCCTTTGACATACTGCTTCATGCAGTAGGGCTCAAGTCGGGGCCATGTAAATGTTAAATTTACTGCCAGGTTAAATGCCCAGCAACACTCATGAGGATTTGCTGTGAAGATGAACACAAATAGGAGGATGACTACAGCTAAGAAGAAATCTTGGGGTATTTTTGTTTGTTTTTAGGCAAGCAACTTTCTTGGTAGGAGAAACCAGACAAGCTTAAACTCCTTGGTTGACAAATTAAAACTAGCACACAAAGGTGACTAGATGACCTCAGGCAGGATAACATTTTCTCACCCTCTGTTCTTATACATTTGCATGCTCTAACTCTGGGTGTAATGCTCTTGCTTTCTCCTCTCCCCAGCAGAAATTGCAAAGCTCCTTTCTGAAATTTTTTTTTGGCTGTCTCATCAATCCTGCTCTAGGGTAAGCAGGTCATAATTATGCTGTAGAACAGACAAGAGAAGTGGCTGTGAAGTGTATTTTTAAGTGGTTTCTGATGGTTATGTGGTACATCTTTGTCTCCAGGGGAGCCCACTTCAGCCCCACCTCACAATGCCATTAACATATAAGCCGAAACAGCCCATTCCTTGGGATATACAGGGATTACAAAATCAAGGAATACATATACCAGATGGGAACGGCAGCTTCACTGCCCTTTGCTTCACTGACTTGTCGCTAGCAATCTTTGATTCTGTGTATGTGAAAAATTGAGTGCAAAATGCCACAAATTATGGCTGAAATATTTATGAACACAAAAATGTAATGATAAGGTTTCGGATGCTATTATCATGACGAGTAACGCTATGTATGCGACCTTCTCAGCGCAGCACACTAAGTGCCACCGGAATTTCTGTTCAAAAATTATTCAGCAGAAGGTCATGCCATCTTGCTGCGTTAAGTCACAAATTTCCCAGAGTGTGTGAGCACATGCTTGGATTTAAGGAAACAACCGCCTCCCAAAAGTTAATGATGGAGGTTGTTACAAGGTCTAAGCAAAGCAATTATTTTAAACTACAAGCCAACAAAACATTCGCTTTCTTTGTTTTTCTCCAGGTTGTCCTTGACTTTCAGAGCTGGAAGACAGCTGCAGGCAGGAGGGCAGCCAAGCTAGCCAAGGAGGAGCTGCAATTAGTTTCAAAAACCCCTCTGAGCAGTACAAGGAGGCACATGAACGGCCCTCCCGAGACTTTGGTGGGGAATAAGGCACCCGTATATATATTTTATACATGATCTGCCCTTAAGTTCACCTGCTAAATCAAAGGCAAGTCCTGGTGGAAAACAAGCAGGAAATGAGACAATGCCAAAGATAAGGTTATAAAGGAAACTTTGGAGGGAACAACGCGAGCAGCCAATAACTGGGGACCACATCTGCCTGATGGAAATGCAGCAAGTAAGATTTACCTTTCCCAGGCAGAGCCCAAGACAAAGGGAAAATTGAAATGCTTAGAGATATGCAGGAACTGGGAACATGGGTTTTCAGCACGCGCACAGAGGCATCCAGCAAAAAAGAGAAGGCTGCTTCCCATAACCAGAAGTGGGAGCAAGCAGGGGGAGAGAAAAATGCTATTGTGTTAAACCTTTGCTGTGCATGAAGTAATGCTTTCTTGGCAATAAACTGTTTTTTTCAGAGATGCTTTATGCAGATGTCAAACACTGGGGTTGTCATGCTAACCCAGACAACAGAAAAGCAGAAGTGGCACCCAAAATCCACCCTGAGAGGGTTCAAACTAAGTAGAGTCACTCTGGGTGAAAGGCAGACTGCTTCACCACCCTGGCAGATTCATCAGGTGAGCTCCTGATCTTGCTTCTGCTCCTGCTCCAGCCTTCACATCAGGTGAAATGAGGACAGAGGCATTCAACGGCAGCTTGAGCTCTGTGTCCCCATCCATGGGTTCTGACTGTTTCTCAGAGGAATCGCTAGCTCAGCCCATTAAACAGATGTATTTTGTCTGCTTGCTTCTCCTGCCGGTCCTGGTACTGGATTTCCCCCTCCTGCCAGCCCTGCTTGAGCGAGGAGGCTGGTGCACTGGGGCAGACCCCACGGCTGCTGATGGCAGCACGTCTCCGCCAGCCCACTGTCAGGCTTGCAGTGGTGAGACAGAAATACAGAGAAGAGAGGACAACTGGTGGAAAAGGAAATCCGGGAAGAAATAAACAAAAATGTAGGGGAAAAAAAAGAGTGAAGGGGAAAGCAGAGAAAGCTGTGTGGAGGGGGACAAAGAAGAAAAAAAAGAGAATCCCACTTTACATTTTAGTCGTCGTCTTTATCTCCCACCTGTTTCTTTTTAAATATCGCCCAGGCTTTTTTATAACACCCTTGTTCCTTTACACCCTCAGACACAATGCCTGAGACCTCTACTTTTCTTGTCATCAAAGAACAACCAAAAATAAGAACAGTCTGACAAAAGAAATAGGATAGGATCAGTATTTTTGTGCAATAGTCTTGGAAAATACCTAAAGCTTCCAGACTGTCTTACAGAATCCTGGAGTGTCATGTTTGCTCTTCAGTCATTTCATACTAAATGAATGCAATATGGCCCTTCTCCTGGCCAGAAAACCATTTGTAATAACTCATAATCCTTTTTTTTTTTTTTTTACCCCTTCTCCAAAGTTTCTGATATGCATAGAGAGAAAATGGTCTTATACAGAAGAAATAAATGTGTGCTTACATTGGGGACACCTAGGTACCGTACAAGGTGGTACCTACACACACACGCAGAACACAATGCTGATATTGGATCACTCTCTCTGAATGTCATCTTCAAATGCTTCTCAGTGCCCCATTTCAACTTAGATTGACTAAGCAGTCAAAAGTCTGACTTTACTTCTTTTGATATAAATCTAGCTAATTTTGTTGTGGTGCCGATAGTTACTCCAAATATGAAGGTAGACGGCAGGTGGGAATTTCCTCAAGATTTCCCTCAGAAATATTTCCAGCCTAGATGACCAAAATACAATCTAAAAAGTTGACTGTAATGTTAGGTTGTGATGCCCATGAAAATAATTTTTAATTCATTTCTCTGATCTTCAAAGTCAGTTTCTCATTGGTGTAGCTCAGGTTTTGTGTTCTCTTCCCAGTATTGATTACGTACTTAATTTCCAGTAGGTTAAAAGGTTTATTCTTGCTAATCTGTTTTCTACTGGTTTAATGGATTTGAGCATAACAAATTCAAAGAGAGTCTTTATTCTCAGATTCCAAAATACGTACTTAGAAGTATATAAAACATTTTAATTACACTGCTCCACAATTCCTACTTAAAAATCTATTTTTCCTTGATGTAAAAAGGGAACAGTTGTATATCAGCACTCATACCAAGTGAATCTTACTCCAGCAAATTTAGCAGAGATTTAAATAGTGAGATGTGTCATACTTTGGTGTAAATTGATCAGAAAATTGATGAAAAATGGTAAAGTTGTGCACTTTATTCTAATTTGGCAATATTGGCCATGTCCAAGTCATTTGGCAAAGGCAATGATGTCAGAGAAAAGCTCCTGATAAAAAATGCTGCCATATAAGCTGAAGTAAAGCAAACATAGTAGAGATATTGCCGTGTATTTCTTAAACAAAGCAGGTCATGTCTCAGAAGCAAGGAGATTTACTACGAACTTACTGAAAGATTTGCAGCAGTAAACTGATAGGGTGTGTAGCCTTCAATTCTCTAAGCATTGTATGCCTGAGGGAGGTTTTGTTGACTTGAATAGATTTACTCTCAACTGGTACCAGCCTAAGTGAAGGAATCAAGCTCTGTACGTAGCCATTCTGCTGGTTAACTAAAAACCTGAGGGAAAATTGGATGACGGCATTCCTCATATTTTCTCCACCCCTAAGATGTTGCAAGATACGATCAAATGCAATCCAAGATGCTTAATCTTATTTGCATATTTTCTCATCATTTTATGCAAGATGCTGGAAAAAAATTACATCGAGCAAGCATCGCTCTGCCTGGATAATAAAGCTAAACTATTTTAAGGTGTGTTCAAGGACAGTTCTGCTCATTTCAGACTTCCTTTGGTGGTTCAGGCTTTGCAGTTTTTTCAACCACAATTGTTATGCAGGACACTGAAAGCGATTGAAAATTTCGTAACGCTTGTACTTGAAAAACACAAGAAGGTAGCAGTACAAGTTTGATTACTTTGCTTTAAACTATATTAATGCTACAGATTATTTTTTTTAAGTGTAATTCATTTCTGGCTTACTTGTGGTGACTTGCAGAGTGGTTAATTACTGCTTGGAGGCAAAAATTGTGGCACAGAGGTCATTAAAAAAAGAAAGATTTAGGGAGTGCAAAAAAAGCCAGTTTTTTGGAACTGGTTAATTTGTCCAGAAGGGGATACATTTTTATAGCATGCATAAAGCAGAAATATTTATCTTGAAGCAAACCCATAATATTTTCCTTTCTGTTTTTAGAACCAACCATTTGGTTGTTCTACAATATTGTTAGACAGATCTTTCATTGTTACTGGTTTCTACGACAATACTTTCCCTGCCATTGAATTTGGAAATTTTCAGGTTATTTGGCATGATAATATAAATACTTCTCAGCTCTCCCTCAAATTCTGCTGATCATACCCAAAGAAAATGTGGTGAAGCAATCAGAAAAAGAAAAAAAATCCTAAATACTTTTTACGTTTTATTTACATTAACTTCATATTTTCTCCCAATAGTCTTGAATTTTACACTTGTCGTGTTAATTCAGGACATTTCTTCTTGTCAACATCATGCCCAGACTTGACCACCTCCCATAGATTTTATTGAAAGCTTGTAGAAACAAAAGCACCTTGCAAAATCTCACCCAACAAAGTGAGTCAGGTTCTTAGGTGAGCACCTCAGCCTGATCACAAACCAAGCAAACAAACGAGTTATCTCAGAGAACTGATTGGAAATAGGATTTGCGTTTGCGCTTGGAAGCTGAGACACTGCCCGCCTGAAAGCTGGTAAAACACAGGGGCAGAGAACAGGAGTCTGTTACAACAACTTAGTTAATGGAAACCAAGGAAAAAGCATTGTCTCAAATGTATGAGAGCCCAAACAGCTTATTTTTTAATGGGTAACATAAATACTTGTGTTTCTGGGAGGAAAATAGAGGTGTTGAATTTTGAGAATTTAACAAGAAAAATGTGCGTTCCTGCTTTAAGTGCTCAGACTCCTACCCAGAAGAAGAAACTTGTAGTGGATATATATCACTCCAGCTGGATTGCACGCAATTAACAGAGTCTACTTTTTTTTTCTTCGCTGCACACAAAAAGGCACTTTTCTCCATCTTTTCCTACTTAATCTAAAGTTTAAATCAAAGTGGTTGGTAACGGCAGAGAGCCCTGCCCTCATCCCCGAGCACCTATTTGTTTGCCAGGATTCCACCAACCAGCCATATTTCAGTGTGCTGGGCCATAGTCCGTCCTCAGTAAACTGAAGCAAAAATCGGAGCCATTGGAGATTTATCATAATACCTGGCTTCTTCATATCTCAAAGCGGTAATTTTTTATTAATTTGATGAATTTAAGGTTCAGACCTATATGAAGAATTGGGTTCTAACAGGCTCTGAAATAAATTTTGCCTTAATTAGGTACTTATCGCTCCCTCGAAAACAGATACACATTCACAGATACACACACGCGCGCACACACACACGCACACCCTTTGTACTTATCACTGCTGGCACAGGCCCATCAGTTACAAGTCTGTACTGGACAAGCTGTATACACTATGCTTTCTTATTTTGTTATGGGGTCTTTTCTTTAGGCATTTTATATGTACCTTAGTATAACCCAGGAATGGCCATAACCAGGTCATATCAAAGGTCCAGTGGATCATTATCCTCTGTGACTGCAGCCAAAAGCAGATGCTTAATTTAAAGTGTGAGGACAGCACAGAGTGCTACTTCCCCATTATAAACTCTCAGTTTCCGATGTTCTGCGACTCAGAGAAGTCAGCATAACTTAGGAAATACAGATATACGTGCATAGGGGACTTTCAGTCAATAAATTTGTTTTACTCTCTGTATATTCCAGAGCTGGATGACTTACAAGGATAAAAAGAAAAATAGCTCTCTGCTGCCTCTATGGGAGAAAGGGGAAAAGCTAACTTGGGCATACTTTATTTATGCAAACTGAATTCATCCCAGTGTACCTATGCTGCCTGTTGTGATTTTAAAAAATGGTATTAAGTGCTACATGAGAATGTATTTATTAAAGGGGGACTGAAACTCTAGAGACATGTCCAGTGTGCACTCTGTCCCCACCATAGCACTCCAAAGCTGCACTCCGATGCATCCAGGCAGTCGTAGGCAAGTGGGAAAGAAATACTGCTAATATGTTCCATAAGATTTTCACTGTTAAGTTTCTACTGCCTTGAAGTTTTAAAGATCAGGGTGAAAAACTGATTTCCACAATCATTATCTTTATCTTTGACCCAATCTAGCACTTAATATTTCCCATGTTGGGAAAAGTATTAGACCCAGGTTGCTGTATAGATTAAACTGAATTTCTTTGAATCGAATTGTGTGTTCTGGCCTTGTTCATGGACTCAGACTCCCCCATATTTTGATTTCTGCCTCCAGAGCTCCTCATTCACACATGTAATTTTAATCAAATTATTTTTCTTTTTTTAGTGTCAATATCTCCCGTCGGCTGTCAAGAACGTTCATTACCAAATATAGTTCATACCAAATACAGTTCAGATTCTCAGAAGTACAGGAGTTATCGTGTTACCATCCCACACACATCTTTACCCCCCTTCCCCATCTTTACACATACCTATCTTTTCTCTCCTTCTCTCTTTCTCTTCCATGCAACTCTGAGGGGACCAATTCCATCATTAACACATGACATCAAGGAGGTCACATATGAAGGTAAGAGAGTGCAGAGCACTAGTATAATGTAATGTATAATGTATAAGCACATGTGCAGCCTTGAGAAGCCCATAGTCAGCTGCTGGTCATAGTCAGATGGCTTCACACCAGGGACATCAGCCAGGAACTAAAGATTCATGCCTGACCTGGAATAGAAAAAGTTAAAAGATGTGGAACTACGCTTTCTGTATTTAATTCTGTACATTTGGGTTAAGCCAGGGCTTTAAACAGCTCTTTAGTCCAGATGCCGAGAACATTAACATATGTGTTGATGTAGACTTTTGAGCAACAAACCCAACAACAAACAAATGTTTAATTTCAGGACATTTGCTGGAATCCCTCAAGTTTTCCTTTTTTTCCTTTTCCTTTTCCTTTTCCTTTTCCTTTTCCTTTTCCTTTTCCTTTTCCTTTTCCTTTTCCTTTTCCTTTTCCTTTTCCTTTTCCTTTTCCTTTTCCTTTTCCTTTTCCTTTTCCTTTTCCTTTTCGATTTCTTTCTTTGGCCCAGGAAGCCCAGGGCTTGAATTCACAGCCTGCAGCCCCGGCCCCCAGCCCTGGGTAAGACAGCTGGGTGCCATTCAACTCTGGTGTGATCTTTTAAAAAGCAAGCCCTGCTAGCATTGCTCACACCCAAGAAACAGGGACAAGCTTATTTTGTTTCCGTGGCATGGTATTCACTTCTATGCACAAATGATAATTTTTGTTTATTAAGAAAAATGCCTCTAAATTCTTCAGGGATTACAGGGCCTAACACAGGGGGTCTCTGGCAGGAGCATTTAAACTCTGTTATTATTAAAATAATTTCATAGGCCCAGGTATCCAGCTGCCCGCTCTCATGATTTTATCCAGAATCTCCCTGCAGCGGACACAACATTCTCTTCTGGCATCTGGAGATTACATGACAATTTCCACTTTCGTTTATAATGAAAAAAGCTCCCAAATTCCCAAAGATCTTGAAACCAGGAACAAAATATAAGCAGCAAATAAAAAGACCACATTTTAAAAAATTTATTTTGAAGTCTGTCTCACCAGAGTCTGAAGGCCTCCCTTATGATTTCAGGCTGGTGATTATTGCAAGCATTTAGGGCTTAGCTCTGAGGCCGGCTCTGACGCCTGCAAATTTGTGCGGAGCTGGGATTTAGGATCTTGGTTCCTGGTCTGACTAAACTAGGAAATAAAAGACATAACAGGGAAGAAAGCACTGCCTGGGTAGCAAGATGTCTAGCACCCAACGAGAGGCAGAGCCAAAAGGAATAATCTGGGTCTGACGGATGAGCCTCCAGCAGAGACAGAAACGGTATCAGTATCTCGGTTCCAGTACACCTGGCTGTGGTCCTCACCAGCCACCAATCGCTTTGGGATTCTTCAAGATAAAGAGACTTCCCTGAGTACCAGTTATCACTACTGTGCCATGCAGATCTGTTTTCACAGCTGGGTGCCCTGATGCCCACAGCTAGTGCTCCTTGAAGCAGCGCTCGTTCAAGCCACCTGCCAAGGCAACTCCATAGATCAGCCAAATGCCAGGATTAAAAATGTTTCTATACCTTAAAATTAGTTTCTTTGCAATTTACATTGGACACACCAGCCTAGTTTTTGATGTTCTTCGTGACAGTTTGAAGGGCACCTCAAAAAAAAGGAAACCCTGGCCAGACAACACTGGCACTTTATGTATTGACAATAAATCTCCCTACATCTTAATTTGCAAAATTAAAAGAAATAAAGTGAGAAAAATGAGAAAAAATATCAAAACTTTAAGAAAGGTAATTTATTTCTACACTGATAAGAATCTCCTTTGTAAAACAGAAAAACATATTCACTCTTCCCAGACTTAAACCATTAACTACTGTTCTGAAAGAGCTTATCTCAAAACCCCTCTCCCCATTTCATTAAGTGCCAAGATTTAATCAGGCTGAGTTAGGTGGAGACCAAGGGGCAGGAAAGCCCTTTACAAAGGACATCATAGGTAAAAATTCATCCTTCCCATTAGCCAGTTTGAAGTAGAAGGGAGTTGGCTGGCTTTTAGCCTTCCTTCGGTAATCTAAGCATTTGCGTTGGAGTGTCTGGGAGTTACCTCCTCCCTCCTTCACAGACAGCTCTGACTTGAGGATGTTGCTCTGGGGGATCAGGAATGAAGTTTTCCATCTGGGCCTATATAGACCCTCAGCTCATCCCATCTTCCTCTTAGTCCCACAAAGGCACAGTTAGGGCAATAGATTTCAAAGTGTGACACTCACATTAAAGCACTTCACAGTGACATTTAGATCAACACGCTTGCAGTCGATGTCTGAGGAGGCACGATAGCGAACGCTGGGGAGTTCAGTGCACCACCATGAGATCTGGAGATGAAGAGAGGCCCTGCACGTAGTCCTGTCTGCATTAGCACACTGGTGGGAACTCTGTGAACTCATGTCCTGGAGCAATTTGGAAAATGGCTGGTACATCAATTTAATAAACTCACAGCTTATGTTGTCTTCAACTGCCTACATGTCTGGATCAATGGCTTACTGTTCAATCCATTCCTAATGTGTTACTGGAAACTGCACTTACATTTTTCCTGGTTTGGAAATGGAGCTACGTACATATTGCTTACCACTCAGCACTTTTTCTCTGTAGATTTCAAAGCACTTTACAGAGCAGAGACATCTACAGAAAGGAGAAACTGAACACAAGGTAGAGTTACCCACATGTGTGCGGCTGATCACAGGCAGAGCAAACCAGCACCCCTGAATCCCCATCCATTTCCGAGGCACTGCACTACCCTCTCTGTCCTTGTCCAGTTTGAAACGGAGCTTTTATTCAGCGAGTGACAGCCTCGTTGGCTGTCGGTCACCAAATGGACACGATAAGCATTTTTTTAACAAAAAAGTTTGGAAAAGATAAATTAAATGATTGCTTTACCTTGGCTTTGGATTGTTCACTGAAACTGTCAGCTAGGACTGGAACTGTAGCTGAATTTGTATACAGCGACACAGATAGCTCGTTCAGGGGAGAATCCCATTTCCAGTGATTACTGGAACGAGACACCATCTATGTACCGTGTCTGGGGGATATGGGGGAAGCTGTGCCTGTTCGGACAAGGCTGATCCTTTCCAGCCAAGGCACATGTGCCTTCAAGAAGGCAGGTGATATTTTTACCATAGGCTGTCTCCGAGCAGGAGCTTTGGTTTCCAGGACAGTCTCTACTGGTCTGCCCTTATCAGCTGCCTCTGTGGCCAGGTTAACTTGCTTTTGACCCGTTGCTTTTACACTCCTAGGAAAAACATCTCCCTTATGCCTCATACGCCAGGGAATACTGAGTGAGCGTGCGACAGCAGAGTCCTGCCCCTCCCCGTCACCGTGCACAGCCAGAGAAAGCGGCCAGGACACAAGTGCTGAACGACGTCGTCTAATTATCTCGCAGTCATTCATAAGTGGAACTAGAGCCAAACATATGAACTGCTCCTGCAAACACAGATACTTCACCCAGTCTTACAAAGAACTTTATTTCACTCCCAAAGGCTTCCAGGACTCAGCTTCTCAGCCTGCCTATCTCCCGCTATGCACGTGTAGACAAATATTATTTTCCTCATCTGTATATTCAAAGCAGAAGCTAAGAAAGCAAAGGTTATTCACTTCCAAAACCTTCTCTCCATGGACAGGTCTACGATGTCTCTGATGATGGATAGTGCCGCGCTGGCATGCAAATTTACTAAATGTAACCAAGGAAACAGGGTCCTCACTAATACCACACACTTCTCAGAGCATCTGCTGGAGGCAGAATAACATCTCTGGTATCTGTATGCTGTCACTCACCTCTAGGAATGCAATGTGAAAATAATTACATATGTTTAATGAGGAATAGGAAAGAATCGCGTTGTGTGTAAATATAGCCAGACAGTAGTCAATCAATGGATTGATTTGATCAGGAAAGCTGATGGAGCGGAATAGCAGTACCGATTTGGTTTTGACTCACAGTGGAAAACAGAGTAGATACTTAGGAAATATGCCTCTGCTCAGGACATCTAGGTACAAATTTGTTGTTAACATATATCTGGCCATGTGGATGTGTTTAACATGCTGTGGACTGGATTGTGGAGATATAACCATAGCACACGTGAATATTTAGAGCAATTTATGGCACATGTGGGCATCAGGGCTATCTTAAACAAACAAACAAACAAACAAACAAACAATCTACACAAAAACTCGAAGTTTTGAGACCACCTGAATAACAGAGGGGCTGAGGAGAGGAATTGTGAGTCAACTAAGAGAAAGCTCAAGGCTGCCCTGGTGTGCCAGGCCAGTCATCCGTAATATACCCAGACAAGTGCTTGCTGAAGGGGATTGTCTGGGATGTGAACCAGGGAACACTATCTGTGGAGGAACTCGAAAAGAGGTGAAACTTAAGCCTGAGTTTGGGTGATGCTCATGGACTCTGTGGATGCAACATGCTTCTCATGGGTTGCTGTTCCTCGTGTCTTCCACCATGTCCATCCCAGCACCAGGCCACACTTAGCAATCTTCTTCTTCCAGTTTAACTACTTCTAGCAAAGCCATACCAGGACAGGAGGGCAAAGGGAGCACACTGACCTGTAAGAAGAGCAGAATTAATTCCTTTTTGGGAAATCTGTACCGCAGACATGATGTCAGTGTGAGCTGAGCTAACAAGTGAACCTTTGAGAGTAGTCAGAATGGCACAAGGTAGAGGCAGCCAACCACTTGGCAAGAGAGCTGTGAAGATACAGGATCAGCATGCAGTTCTGGAATAGCAATGGGGCTGTGGGGAGGGGACCACGGTGGAGCCAGCAATCATAGAGGAGGGAAAAAAAGTTTATTTTAACTTTTAAATTAAAAAAGTTCAAATAAACAAACATATTGCCAGTATCACCTTGTCTTCTCTCAATTCCTGACATTTGTCTCCTTTCTCTCTGGGTTCTTCATTAGGTTCTTTAGGTTTAGAGCTCAGGGCTCCACTGTGCTAATCCTATACCCAAATGTTCCAAAATCTTTTAGACAGAAGAAAACATTCTACCACTTACTCAATAGACTGTAATATAATGACTCTGAATCTATATCTATGAACAGGACATGAATAAGTGAAGGAACAAAGATGTCATAGTATCATTGATAATGAATGAAAACATTTTAGCTGCTGCAAATGAATTGCAAAAATGTTTGGCCATTCAGTTCATTTTGAAGGAGAACTACAAAACCTGGACATCTACCCAAAGCTTCTGGAAATTTATCTGAAGCATCCCAGAATGTTAACGGTAGGAAATGTTAAGAAAAAAAGTATTTCTCTGGTTTCCAGTATTTTCTGACCTCCTTTAGACCAACAGTACCCAAAAAAATACCTGTGGTATTTTGGTAATTCCGCTTTTGCTCCCATAGATTCCAAGAAGTGCCAACATGTGAGAAAATGTAAAATGAAACACTATTCCTAACCTCAAAAGGTTTCATATTTGGCTCATTTGTGCTTCAGGGAAAAGCTCAAGTTAAATGTTTTTTTCCATGAAATATGTTGTTCATCTCTACTTATGTCCCCTCCATGACTTTTGTAACAATCCCAATGCACTTTGTACCAGCTGAACTTCTGGTGTTGGTATTTTGCACTATTTGGATAAAAAAGTTGTGTTTCTCAATTAATTTTCTAAAAAGGATGCTATACAGAACAAAGCTACCTTTCTTACGTAGGTGGTGACTTATACTTGGTGATGGCCATCACGTCGCTGTCCACGTCTCAACAGCTACAGCGATCTGTATGACTGTGGTGGGTTGACTTTGGCTGGATGCCAGGTGCCACCAAGTCACTTTATCACTCCCCTCCTCAGCAGGATGGGGAGAGAAATTAAGATGGAAAAAAAAATAATATTCAAACACGTGGGTCAAGATAAAGGCAGTTTAATAAGCAGAAAGCAAAGGTCACACGTGGAAGCAAAAGGAAAGAAAAGATTTACTCTCTACTTCCCATCAGCCACTTCAGATGGTCAACCACTTCCGGCAAAGCAGGGCTTCAGTACGCATAGTGGTTGCTCCAGAAAACAAACATGGGAAAATGAATGCCCCCCACGCCTCCTCCTTTCTCTTAGCTTTTACTGCTGAGCTGATGTTATATAGTATGGAATATCCCTTGGCCAGTTTGGGTCAGCTGTCCTGGCTGTGTCCCCTCCCAAAATCTTGCCCACCCCCAGCCTACTGGTGGGGGGAAATATTGGAGAAACGGCCTTAATGCTGTGCCAGCGCTGCTCAGCTGTAGCCAAAACACTGGTGTGTTGTCAACACCGTTCTAGCTACCAGTACAAAGCACAGCACTATGAGGGCTGCTGTGGGGAAAATTAACTCTGTCTCAGCCAGACCCAATACAATTACTCAAAAGTCTAGCAATAGATACTAAATAATTTTGAATGTAGAGCACACTGAGTGAAATCCAGTGCAACAAAAAAACTTGTTACATGTGCCATATGTTTATTAGGAGGCTCGTGAAATCAATTTGGACTCCAAGTTCTGCACGTTCATGACAAAAAAAACTCATACGGCCTCATGATGTCATCGAGTGCCATCAAGACTGGGTGAAGACTGGCTAAATGTGGAGCAATTGGAAAACCTCTGCCATGAGATAGCATTGATGCCAGGATAAAATACAAGAAAGGTGGCGCGTTAGCTAGAGAAAACGTATTAGCCATTAGTGATCTATGGTTTTAGGTTATTCGGTGACAGTGTAAGTACAGCAGTGAACCATTTGACACTGACACAAAAGAATCAATAATTTTATACAAAATTACAAACCCAACATCGTTGTCACCAGAAAAATTTTCAAAATACTAGGCAGGTAGACACTTTGGAAGAGACAAGGAGCATTTACTTAAGAAAAGTAAGACATATATATATAACATAATGAATGATACCAACAATGCCAAATGGACTGTCTTATTTAATCTTCTTCTTAATTTACCTTGTGCCATAGTAGAAGAACAAAATGTAACTAAAGAAATGTTAAAAAGTAAAATCATGAACACAGATAAAAGCAAATACTTTTTATAAAATTATTTTGCACCTCTAGAGCACTCTCATTTGAATGATTTTAAACCACTTTAACGAATTTAGGCCTCAGATTTACATTTGAGATGACTAAAACACAAGCAGATGATCTGCAAAGACCATAGAGAAAGTTTGTATGGTAGTTGAGAGGAGAACTTATTTTCTGTTATTCTCACAGCCTCCAGACAATTTAGAATTGAGCTATAGAGCTGCTACAGGGCATTGTTGAAATAAGTGACACAGAACTTTTCTGTATGTGTTAAGAACTTTATATGAATAATAAGTCAGAAGATAAGACTTAGTATATGTCCTTGTGCTAGCATATACATGATTTTAATCACATGTGCACCATAGAAATAGAGGTAAGAAATCCCCTAAGGAAAGAAATCCAGAGGGACCAATCCTGTGGGATTAAGTACTTTACGCTCACAAGAAACATGCAATAAGCATTTCTGCAACCAGCAATAAATACAGTATGTAGAGACTACAACACTGTGGAAGAGCAAGGCTGAAAATGATCCATCACGAATCCTCTGAGTTACCTTAAGATCTCAGTTGCTTCCTTTTTCCCAAATACTAAAAAAAAAAGATCATTATCTCGTGGAAGCAAAAAAGCAATTCAGTCTGGAAATAATTCAAGCTTTGGTGACATATGTTTTAAACCCAATTTAGAACTGGTACTGTTCTTACTGGTAAAGAAGCTACTAAGGAAAACATTAAAGAGTATAATTACTGTTACATTACATTAACACATAAATAATTTCTCCGGCAGGTCATACAACTCACATGCATATTTTATTAAACTGTAAGAAATAATTTTCTGTGTGACCCTGATCTTCCTGCATGCTTTGAAGTTTGAAAGCCAGCAGTATAGCCTATAAGTTTAAAGAAATTTAGAAAGAATTGTGAAGTTAAAAGGTACTTTTGATGTTTGTTCTTTCTCTTCTATCACAAGGGCATTCAGTACAGAAGAAGTAGAAAACATTAATGCCTAAGAAATTTCCATGGCAATCATGCTCATTTAACTCTTTCTAATCACTTGATATAAAAGGCTGGAGAGAGCTATTCATTTAGAAGGGGTGCGAAGATGGCGCAAGGAATTTCCTATTTCATTGCCCACAAATTCTCTTACTGTCCTTGCACACATTGCTAGGAGTTACCCCTCGCGTTGAGAATAGGTACTTTTGGCTGTCAAACAACACAGCAGTTTTTCACATCTCTCAAGGCCGGATTCAGAGAATACCCCTTTGCCCTAGACACAATAGTAGTATCTCTGATCACACAAAAAAGCATCAGATTGCCAGATAACCTCCGCTCCTTTGTCCAAACAGCCTCTTTACCCCCATCATCCAAACCCCTGCATCCACAAACATGCTGGGGTGCGATGGGACACATCTGCACAGCGTAACGGTGACATGGTGGTCAGTCAAATTTTTAGTCTCTTTCTTCCAAAGTAGCTTGAAAGTTGAAATCTGGCCGATAAATCGGGCCAGGCTGGCTGTGCTACGAATACCTTCCCTTTGTCCCACTCATCCCACCATTCTTCAAGTCTTGTAGGAGCCGAGTTCATTTTCTGGCATATAACTGAGGAAAAGGTGTAATTAAGCAGTAAATGAACACCAGTGCTGCTGAAGTTCACGGGAATTTCCCAAAGGACAGACATTTTACAATTGGTAAATTGTAAACATTTCTGACCAGTAGCACCAGCAGGTGAAAATATACCATAGAGTAAATGCCTTGGTGGAAATATTTCATTTTTAAGTGTGGCAATGCCAAAGCTTTGTAGCTAACTATATGCAAGACTTTTTTAGTGGTTATTCTTGGAAGCATCCTAAGTTTTGAGCTGAGAAGGCAAATGCAGCTCTTGAAGGAAAATGTTTCAAGGGGGGGTTCAGAGAGAAAAACATTAGAAAAAGGAATAAAAAATGCCTCAGCAAAGGTTATAAACCCAGATCTACACTGTCTCCTGAGCACAAATGTTTCAAGTAGTCCCACCCACCTTGTATAATTAAATGCAATTGCCCATTAAAACTGCAGAATCAGGACTTAAAGAGGTCGTGGGTTATTCCTCTCTACACTGAACTCTACCTAGGACTTAGAGACAGCAAGAAACACACCCACAGGCACTTGAAATAATCCCTACATATATGTCATGTGAAGTATCATGGCATTATGAAAAGCACATTTAAATCAATTACTCATAATAATAATTTCATAAAGCAGATTTCTCAGAAGTATTGAATTAAATTCCTGCTAAATAGGAATTCCTGTTAAATAAAATTACCTGGCCACCAAAGATGAGGTTTTAAGTCTCCCAGTTGGTGCAACAGTCTCTATTTGCCAGCTGTATTGTAATAACCGAAAAGTTAACATCTCTGACTTTATAATTATTTGAATTTTAATGAACAAGATGAATTAAATCTTTCAGCTTAGCTGCTTACGCTGTGAACCAGCCTGAGTTCCTGAAAGATAAGAAATAGATTGTGCTTATTCAACAGCTTTTCTGTGTGGAGACAGGAAAAGAAGCCAGGTTTCTATGGAATTTAAACTCATTATTAAAAAAATATGATAATGGTAATTATGAATATGAGTTGTAGAATTAATTAGTGAGTTTGAGAACAGCTCCAAAATGAGAACACGAGTCTTTTACCATGTCCAGGGACAATGTGCTTTGTTAAAGGGTGGCCCATCTGGATGTTTCAGCACACGTGTGTATATATATATATGCATCAGAATATAATTCCCTTCTAATCACACCGGTCCAAAAATACAGTTGAAAGAGCAAGACCGAACAATTTCTGCCAGCTTGCTTTCTTTTCTCCTTGTTGCTGAAGGTTTTATCACCCTCACTGGTACCTACATTTCACACAAAAAATATTTAACATCTTTTAAGTTTTTCTATTTCCCGCAGAATGAGAGGGACGGTGGTGTGTTGGTGCAATTTGCCAGTAACATTAACAAACTAGATAGGAAAGAAGTAGATGGTGAAGTTGGCTCATGTCCAGGTTCTAAATTCATTGTCAGCGTGGCAGATCTTCTAGCCAAAAGTATCAGATCTTCTGCGAACAACAGAATAGGGAAGGGTATGGATATTTCTGTGAATTCATTTTCTTTTTTGAATTCTGCATTCTGCAATTAAAACAGACACAGGTGTATCATACACATATAGACATACGTACATGCAAACACGTGTGCAAAGACTGACTCTCTTCATCCACATGAATACTGTTCAGCAAGGAAATTTACAACTAAAAGTGGGGGATTAGCAACTGCTTAGGGATTTAAGCTCATTTCTATGCAAAAATTCCAATCAGAGCTTAAATAAGGAGTTATTGATGAGCTAGATACATTTGCAGATGTTTCTATCCAATACTGCTCTTCTCCTCCTGCATCATGTTTTTTCACGTTAAAACACGAGCAATGTGTTAAACAATAGGAAATCTGTCTCTACAACCATGTTCCTTTAGACTATGCACACTGCAGCTTTTTGAGTGAGAACCAGTATCTTTTTATGTTGCCTTTTTTCCTTCCACATCTTTTTCTTCCTGCAAGATTTTTAGCGTGCTAAACACTGCAAAATGCCCTCATTCCTCAGAATTATAAAATAGTCTTGGAAGGGTAAAAGAGCCTCTCTATCGCATACCTTTAAGTTCGAATATTTTGATTTCCTGCGTAATTTCAATTTTGCTGTGAATCAGAACCATCTACGGTAAACAGAAAGCGGAACCGGAGTTTGCTGATATTATGGTCTGCCAGGAACAGGAGCTGTTATTGCAAGTCTGAAGAATTTTATACCTCTCTGATAGCTTGTATACCATCTGAATCTTATTAAGCTGCTTGTGCCTGAGCTGGAGCCTGGAGCCTGAGCCTTTGTATGCAGGGAACCTTAACGCTAATAACAAAACAGGCTTTAATGAACCACAGTTTCAAAAAGAAATATCAAACTTGAATGACTTCTTGGAAAGGATTTTACTATGAGCATTGATTAACAAAATAAATACTATGCTACCAAACCAACTGTGGTCTGCTACATTTGTTTGTTTCAGCCTCTGTTTTGGCTGCCTGACCAGCCTTCGAGTTTCTTTATCCCAAAATGTGTGCCATAGCCTGATGCCAAGAGTAACATTCCCATTCAGCTCACCGTGTGAAATACAGTAGGAGGTCAGCATTAGAGCTACCTGGCAGGACTGACATTGTATATACAGTAAAATTATCAAAAATGTGTAATCAACATACGAGAGAAAACAGAGCTGCAAAACACAGGGTTACATGGGAGAACTACAGATACGGAATTGTTCCTTCCTGTCCTGTAGAAAATGTTCAGCCACTCCTTAGTTAAGGTGACACTAAAACTGTAATTTGCATGCTGGTTCATGTCAGCGTAGTATTCTGATCTGGCCCAAAACACGCAGAACTATATAAACAGCAACAGAGAAGACTTAGGAGATTTCCTAGCCTATACCTCTTTTTCAAAACTGGATCAGATATTCTATTTCAGATAGAACGGTTGTCTAGTATTTAAAAGACATAATGCAAGAGAGAATGTGTTTGTAAAGATAAAGAAGATCAATCAAACAACTTCTGACTAACATTATTAAATAATCAACTTGATTTAAAATCTTTACATTTGTCTATCATAGTTTTGCCTCCTTTTGTTCACAAACTACTTGCTATTTACTCCCTGGAGGTTTCCATAATTCATACTCCCTTTCTACTTTAAAGATGACAGGCAACAATTTTTCAGAGTCATTATTAACGACAGCACAGAAGTTCTGATTTTTCAAGCTGATTGGCGTTCTAGACGCTGATATCAATAAAATCATAAACCAGCTTGGATGAGCTTTCACGGACACCAAGCGAGAAATGGTCACTGGTGGTGTCAGAAGAAGGGACAAACACATCCTGCATGCAGGCACACACGCATGGGTTACTGTTGGTGGGCTGACATTAAGAAAGAACCTAATGATTTTCTATAGCTGCCACGTAACTGTGATACTCCTTAGCCTCAAGAAATAGTCACCAGATTATTTAAAATCAGCAAGGGAACTGGACGGTAGGAGCATCGTTTCGGGGCTGTGTGGTTCCACCCGCCACGGTGCCCCAAGTCGTGGACACTGGGGGACCTGCCACAGCAGAAAGCCCAGATGACTTCAGGCAGCATCTGTGCAGTCTCCTGTCCACATCTTCAGGTGGTCTCTCTCTGCCCTACGTATAGAAAGAACAAGTATAAAAGGCTAAGGATAAAAGCTAGCGGGGCTGAAATAGCAGGCTCCCAGCACATTAGTGTTATAAATGGCCAGCTACAATGTTAGACTTCCAAATGGAAAAAAAATAATCTTTTTGGTCTACCAATTTTCATGCCCCTGAGCACTTCATTTTTCAATGACTGTAAGTGTTTGAAAAGAAAGACTTTCAGTGTGTTCTCACCTGTAGTTTATACTGCTGCTATTACGATGCCACAGCAAAATAATAACACAGACTTGATTTTCAATCATTGCTCAGTTTTGCCTTTGTGTGAAGTGCAGATATAAATTATTTTGTGGTCACAGAATCACAGAATCATTAAGGTTGGAAAAGACCTTTAAGATCATTAAGTCCAACCATCAACCCACCACTATGCCCCTGACATTTTACGGGGATACAATATATGCCTTCCACACCTTCTGAATACAATGAGTTTGGTTTATGAGCCCAAATATTATTGTCAGAGGTTCTCCTGCTTCAGACCCCCTTGCCTCACAAAAGCAAGCTGTGCTTCTGCATCCCCAGCATCAGCAGGAGGGGATTACCCCGCCCTCCCGGGGCCCCGGATCTGTGGTCAGCAGCAGCCGGGGCGCAGGCGGGAGCCAGGGCTGAGCGCGGGGGGTCCGGAGGCGTCGGGAGGGGTG
>NW_010544560.1:0-583 GCF_000687285.1 Phaethon lepturus
GTGCCCGGGGAAGGTGTCCGTCCTGGAAGGACCCACCACACCTCAGCTGCGATGGGCAAACCTCCCCCGGCCCCCGTGGCAGCCCAGGGGCTCCTCTCGCGGCGGCTTGCCCTGCGCTCAAAATGCAGAGCGTGCTCCTTTCCTAGGCAGCTTTCCGGAGCGACCTGGCTCACCTCCTGGAGCTGATCGGCACGGGCAAGGAGTCCCTCAGCTTCATGAAGAAGAGGGTCCGGCACTTGGCCCAGCAGTGGCTGCGGGCGGCTCGGCGCCTCGAGCAGAAGCTGAAGGACCGGCAAAGGGACCAGAAACACGTACGAGCAAATTGCCCGGGCGGGTTGTGGTGGGGAGACGGAAAAGCTGAGCCCTTGGGGACACGGGGAGCGGAGACAGCTGGGATGTGAGCGAGCTGGGAGGAAAATTGGTCTGTGGAAGTACGTGGGTCTGCAGCGTCGGTCTGCGGTCCGTGGGCACGACTCTGCGCGCATTTGGAACGTCGCAGGGCTGGTGTTGCTGAACAACGGGGTGGATTTTGGAGACCCGTCCCGGTGGGTGGGCAGCGGCCGGCCGGCCGGGAGGCCCCGAG
>NW_010544560.1:724-1642 GCF_000687285.1 Phaethon lepturus
CTCCCGTTCGTGCTTTTGCGGTGCCCTGCCCTTCCATCCCTGTGTGCCGGGAGGTCCGTGGGATAGGCTGCGGTGTACGTTCGGGACGTGAACCCCGTCCCACGGTGCAGAGTGCCGGTCGCTGGGGGCTGGTCGCCTCGGACTGCCGGGTATAGATCTCTTGTCTTTACACCCGACGGATTTCCCTGAGTGATTACAACGTGGAAAAGGAGCTGGAGGGAATCAGGGACCATAAGTCATTTTGGGCTGGAAAACCCAAATTGTCCCTTTCCTCCAGCACCACCCATCCCAGCGCTGACCCCTCTCCTTGTCTCTCCAGATCTTGATCCATATCGGCTTCCTGACGGAGGAGTCGGGAGACGTTTTCAGTCCGCGGGTGCTGAAGGGGGGCCCGCTGGGCGAGATGGTGCAGTGGGCTGACATCCTGGCTGCCCTCTTCCTCCTGGGACACAGCCTGCGGGTCACGGTCTCCCTGAAGGAGCTGCAGAGGTGGGGGCGGCGGTGCTCCGGGTGCACAGCCCCCCCGAGAGGGTCTGCCCCGCCACGTGTGTGTGTTGCGTCAAGGTCTTGCATGAACATATGAGGTTTGCAGAGGCTCAGGGGTGGCTTTTCCCCCACCGGTGTCTCAGGCAGCACTGGTGCTGTAGTGGTGCAAGCATTGGGTGGGTGCAGACACCAGTGTCACGGCTAGGATCGATCCCATCCCTTCTGTATCCCAGAAAGTGGGAAGGACGGGTGCAAAGTAAGGGTTTGCATGGGGCTGACGTGGAGATGTCTGGGGCAGGGCTCTGCCCTCGGGTCCCGGTGCTGGGTCTGAGCAGCATTAGTTCCCTGCTGTCAGCACGCAGCATCACTCGTGTCCTCTGACGCCTGCCTAGAGCTGGGTATGGGAAAGGCTCCCTTTTACACCCCATTCCC
>NW_010544560.1:1891-4764 GCF_000687285.1 Phaethon lepturus
CGGGTCGCTGGCTCTTCCCACCGTGCGTGGCTGCTCTCAACCCCCATGGCTTCACTGGCGTCGTTTGAGCAGCAACTGTGCCCCCTTCCCTTCCCTTCCCTTCCCTTCCCTCCCCTTCCTTTCCCTTCCCTTTTTCTCTTTCAAGCCTTTTTTCTTTGATTTATGAATGAAATTTCTGCCTTGCCTTTGTGGTCAGCCATGCCAGCTATCTAAAGGTCTCTTGAGAAAGAGACTCTTTTCAGGAGTTAGTAATCATGTGCAAAGAACTTTGGTCATAAATACTTCAGGGATGTTGTCAAGAATAAGATGCAACAGAAATAGACAAGTTAAAAAAAAAAGCAGGAGCAGTCTAACAGAGCCAACTGCGCTTCCTTCTGTCACACAGTCAGTCCTTCATGTATCCTTCAGCACAGGGCAATTCAGAGGATCCCAATAATTTCACCTGCAGGAATAAGCTGCTGGTCATACCCTTAAGCAACACAAATCTCGCAGAGGGATGGGCTTTCTCTGCCGTGGGCTATGGGGCGATGCAGGGTGAGAGTGTGCAAACAGCTACGCCGGGGCACCCTCCAAGTGTCTCTAGACAGCACCTTGTGTCCAAGAGGGACCTATACGAGATGGGAAGGGTGAAAGGGAGAAGATAACCGTGTGCCGCGTTCCTCCCTGCTGATGCGGTTCTGTTTTTACCGGGCTGCCGCTGCCGCCTGTAACCTCGCAGGATTTCCTCGCCTCTTACGAGACGTCTCGAGTTGGAGGGCAAGTGCCAGGGAACAGGCAAGTTAGGATGGGTTATAAAGCGAGAAAAGCCTGAAGCTGCCTCGGGGACTGGGCAGGTTTTGGGCGATGCTAAGCCAGCATCGGCCGCATAATGAGCCGTGCTGAAAAGGGAGTGAATAAAAACAACAATCCTGGGGAAAAAAACCGGCAAAAAACCCCAACCCAGCCCCTGCGGCATTCAGAATTAATGAACAGAATTAGCTCCCAACTAATTAACTCAAAAAAATAATCCTGGTCCCAATGCAAAAGGCAGCAGATTTTCAAAGCGGCGGGCATGCATCACGACGATCTCCACGTGGCGTGCTGAGCTAAATTGACGTGTTAAATAATATCTGTGTACTCAAGGATGAAAAAAGTTAATGGCTGGGAGGGTTGTGGTGGTGTTGTGTGGTTCTCGTTTGTGTTTTTTAACGAAGAGCCTCGCGGTGGTCGTTTAATGAGGGGAAGGAGCTGGCTGAGTCTTACAGGGGGTTTTGCAGCATCCGTTTCCCCCGCGAGTGACTCTGGCGAGAGCTGCGTTGCTGCCTGTAGCATTTTGCCTTTCTCAGAAGCGCGGGAGCTTCGACATCGGTTGGCAGTGATGAGACCTCTTCTGACGTGGATATTTGGATGTGTCCCCTGGGAACGGCAGCTCCATCTCTTCCCCTTCGTAGCTGCAACGGGGAGCGAGCGAGCCGGGCTGGGGCTGCACATCTTGCACTTCTCTCTGTCCCAGCGATAGAAACCGGCCCCACCTCCCCGAGTGCCCGGCTTTGATGACATTTTAAATGCTGGACACCCTCGTTGTGGGTCCTCCTCCACGTTGATGTGGCTGGGGTGAGCGGAGGCAGGACCTGGGGCTATAGCTGGGTCCCCTCTGTCCCTTTGGAGACCGAGCCTGCTCTTCGCTGGGACCCTCCTGCAGCCCGTCAAGAGATGGGTTAATGTGGGTGTTGGAGGGGGAGCAGGGGTCCCCCCGAGGGGACCAGCACTCTTGCTCTGTGCTCGCCGACCTCTCAGCAGCATCCCTGCTATCGGGCTGGTACGGCATTAGCTGTGGCTCTGAGGAGCACCGAGATAAGCTTTTGCCCAACCACGAGCGAGCAGGAGGCTTAGCAGAACACCGGTAATTAATCCCGCGCTGTGCTAATAGTTAACCTTGCGTACTTCGTTAAAGCCTGGAGGGGACTCCAGCTGCAGTCGCAGCTTTGGGCAGGGGTTGGTACGCAGAGAGCTGGGGGACGCGCGAGGGCTGGAGCTGGGACGGGGGGATGAAGCGAAGCTCGAGCCATGTCGCTGTGGAAGGGTCAGCCCAAGTGACTTCTTATCCCTCCTGCCCCCGTGTACCTTCCTGAAGCAGCAAAGCTTTGCTCCGCTGTAGACCGGGAGTAAATTTGTCCTCTCCCATCCTGGGTATCTCTTGCTGAGCTTGCCGCAGGGCAGGCACCACCATCGGGGTGGGTTTGGGGATATTTTGCTCCAGCAATGTGAAATTTTGAGTCCACTTCTTGTTCATTTTTCTTTGGCACCCCCCGCTCCCTTCACAGCTCAGAGCTGTGGCTGCTTCTGCCCTGCACGGGCCTTCACGGAGCAAAGGCTGGCGCCCATAAATTATTCAGCATGGAATAGCCTCTCTCCTGGTTTGTTTTTTGTCTCTTCGAATTTCTGAGCTGATTTTTCTATGCGTATTGATCATTGGCAAGGGATCACTGGAAGGTTTGCCTGCCTACACTTCAGCCAGCAGTTATCTGAGCGCTGTTCATTATTAGCATCTATATTGATTGCAATGCAGCAGTGCCCGGAGGCGGTGGTCAGCACTGGGTCTGAAATGCTGGGGAATCAGGTAGACCAGGAGGAAAAGTGAGTCCCTGGTCCAAAAAGCTGGTGTTGGAGGGCTGGGGGTGAAAACAGGTCGGGAGCGTGACCGTGTTGCACTGGGCACCCCTCCAGCGGGCTCTGACGGGAAGAGCATCAGATGCCAAGCGGTGAATAGCGGGGGTGTTAAACGCTTCTTCCCCCGGTTCGGGGCACCAGCGCTTATCTGGAGCGGAGCCAAGGGGCTCCGGGGGTCTGCAGGCTGGCTCCACAGCTCGGCTCGGCACCGTCCAAACGCCCTG
>NW_010544560.1:4795-5422 GCF_000687285.1 Phaethon lepturus
GGTCTGAGCTCGGCACGGCTGAGCTCAGCCCGGCTCTTCCAGGGCTAGCTTATCTTTTGCCCACTGTAGCCCTTAAAAACCCGTGAATTCCGCTGCTGTGTCCTACCAGGGGCTAATTTTTCTCCTGTGGTTGAACTAAGTGCAGGTGTTTGTCCTCTTTTGCATTTCCCGGTGAATTCGTGAGCTGCTTCGGACGTGTCTTGACACAGGCAGGAGGTGAAACACGGGATTATCTGGTGGCTGGTGCAAAGCATCGCTGGGCTCGTGCCGCTCCCGAGAGGAGAGCCACGCGGCGAGCTGGGGCAGGGAGGCAGGAGTTGTTTTCCGTCGGAGGTTTGTGCTGGGTGGGTGGGAGCAGCGGAGGGAGCCGGCAGCATTTTGAGCCCTGTCTTGAAGCAGGGAGGAGGGAAAGATCCCAAATCTGAATGCAAACACTTGATTCTTGCTAAAGACCCCTTGTGCTGCTTTGGTAGCCAAAACGTGCTTTCAGGGGAGTGAAAATCAAGGCCAGTGTGTGCGTGTTGATGGGCAGGGGAGGAGTGGGAAGTGCCTGAAAGACCTGAGCTGGGTTGTTAATGAGGCAGCTTGGAAGCAGATGTTGGAAAATGACAAGCGGCGCCTTCGGAG